>NW_010185545.1:0-2647 GCF_000695765.1 Mesitornis unicolor | reverse complement strand
AAAAAAAACCCCCCCCCCCCTCCCCCCCCCCCCCGCATGTGACTTAACTGAGGTTAACTTTTCCAGGCGTGGACAAAGCAAGCCTAAAAACCACTTTAACGATATCCAAAACCAGGACACTGTCCAGCAACAACAACAACAAAACACAAGTTACAAGTTATAGCAAACACGTTACACACATCCTTACACATCCCCACACGTCACAATACGCGATCGTTTCTCAGCTGGAAACTCATGGCGGGGCTAGCTCATAATTAAGTTTCTGTTGTTCTTTTTTAGCTGTTTAATTAAAACTTCTTTAAGCAGAGGCTGTCTTTACTAAGACTGCTGTCAAATCAAAATTTGTCCTCTGCTTCACTGCTCGCATACATCCCACTCAGCACTGACTAAGAAACTGTACAGAATATAAAACCGTAATTTGAATCACAAGAACTGTTATTACACTCTCCTGGGTGCAAAGGCTAATAATATTTACTTCACCACAGCAGCATATGTAAAATTGATGTTCAAAATACACCTAACATGTTCAGAGATAAAGTGTTTTCCAAAGGTATTTCTTGATTACGAAGAAGAAAGATTGAAATAAATCCTTTGCATACAAGATTTCTGCTTGGTCAGCTGATAAAAACCTGCAGCAGACAAAATGCAGAATTATCCCTACTGGTACAGAAAATGCCTTATGACCAAAGTAAAAATCAGTGTACCGTGAAAAAACATTTCACCACTAAGTTGAAAAAATAAACACACCTCAAAAAGTTTACCCTCAATGAAAATAATTACAAAAAGTTTATTTTAAAAACTTAAAAATACCCAAATGACCCAAATATAAAACCTTCAGTTTTGTGTTTTAAGAACATTCACTGTAGTAATTCCTGTATTTCTATTCCCAAATAAAGTATGCACTGTATGGGGGTATATATATATATACACATATATATATAAACATGCAAGCTGCCCTCCCGCCTGCAGAAGTAATTTAATATACAGATCTGTATCATTTTTGATAGCACCATCTTACTATCAGTACGATCTAATATCCCTGTAATGGTATTCCCCAACTATTTATAGAGACAGAATACATCATACATTACAGACACACATTCCCAATCTAGGGTTATAAGAAGAATCCTACATAATTTAAAATTAAGTCCTAATGTAATCATAATCATTTTTGTTTTCATATTCAATTGCAGGTAGCACTTAGTTATTTACATGAATTTTCCTGTAAGAGGAATTCCCACAGAGATTTTCGTATTAGATGTACTGCATAACAACTGAACATGCTGCTAGAGAAAACAGTATTTTACCCATACAGCTACAAACTTTGCCACTATCTAGTTTAGGTAGCTCTGTAAAACCGCTACCTGGCAATACTGCATTTCTAAACTTTATCAGCACTAAGGGAAAGCAAATACGCTTCTGTTAGACAGGAATACAGCTGTATAGGTGCTTTTTTTCCCTGAGGCTCTGCCATTTCAGCTTACACTTCTTATATGTACCATTTTACGTCAGAAAATGCCAGTACAATCTGATGTGTCTTGGCCTTTCTTTCCCAGATGGTGTTCAACAAGGAACAGTTAGAAAACCCTGGGAGCCATTTACATTCAGGCAGCATAGAGCAGAGCTGCTCCCTAACTTTCCAGCTCTTCTGGAGGTCACTTTTCATTTCTTCATATCAAAGGCAGGCACTTGTTTCTAATAAGTTAACAACTCTCCTGAGAAACATGGGTGGCTGCTATTTCATTGTTTCATAAATATTTTTATACTGTAACACCATTCAACTTAAAACAGATTTCAAGAGGAGAAAAATCACGACTAGACTTATGTTCAGCTGAGGTAGGAGCGCAAACTTTTTTACTTGGTAAAAAAAGAGAGATTTGTCGTCGTCCCCCTCCTGCTTTATTTCTCCCCGTTGTTTTTGTTTAGTTGTTTGGAGGGAGCCGCTTTGTTTTAACTTTGGTACAAAAGCCGCACTGTATAACTTTTTCCCTCCCCCTTGGAAGTGCACTTCCTTTGAAAACGCTCCCTCTGCGAACAAAGGCTGCCACCGGCCTCCGCAGCAGCGCTGGGGACATCTGCAGAAGAGATCTCTTCAAAACGTTACGGGCAAATAATAAAACAAAAACTCAAAAAAAAAAACCACAAAAAACCTACGGTTCCTACCGAAAGGAAGTTTTCCAGGGACAATCTCCTCGGTGGTGGTGTAACTGCGACTTTGTCTTTTTTGGATACAATGTTTCTGCTGACTCCCGAAAATTTTCCACTTGAATGTGCAATTAACCAGCAGCAGCGGCGGCGGCAGCTCTGGAGAAGGAGAAGCAGCAGCGAAAAAGGACATTCCTTCTTTCATCTTTTAGAGGAAAATAAAAGGGGTGGAAGAAAAGCAAAACTCGGGGCAGCGCACCGAGCAAAGCTGCGAGCCAGGCCGGGCCGCGGGGCAGCCCGCACCGCCGGGGATGGCTCCGGAGGGCGGCGAGCGAGCCGGGGGCTGCTCCCAACTTCTTGCTTCCCGGCAGAAAAAAATGTGAAAAATGCCAAGGCTCGATGCGTGTGTGAGAGAGAGTGCGTGCGTGTGTGTGTGTTTGTGTGAGTGTGTGCGCCCCGCTGCCGAGCGGTGACTCAGGCAACTAAGTGCGAGCGGCGGCGA
>NW_010185544.1:5150-5779 GCF_000695765.1 Mesitornis unicolor | reverse complement strand
GCCGGTTTGGGTGGGGGAGCTGGGTGTGGGTGCGTTGCTGCCTGGATGGGGAGCACAGGTGTAACAACCGTGGACGGGACAGGGGGGTAGCTGCTCTGTGCATGGGTGGGATTTTGGGGAGCCCTATGCTACTGCCTGGCTGGGGGCTGCCCTGAGGGCTGCGGAGGAGACCCCCACACTGGGCAGTGGGAGCCCGAGCCCCCTGAGGCGGGCAGAGCAGTCTGCGTTTGGGGAGGGAGGTGTGTTCCTGCCCAATGCTCCCCAAAAGCAGCTGAGGAATCCATGGAGCATCCTGTGCCGGTGCTGCGCCGGCTGGGTGGAGCCCCCCAACTTCCTAGAGTCGCCCCGGCTCTAGCGCCATGGGAGGATGATGAGGACAGTGAGGATGGCTGCCCTCTGCTTGGGGCGTAGCCTCGGCCGGCACAGCACACAGGACACACGTGTCACACGTCACCGGCATGGGCTCGGTTGTGCCTCCCGGGTGCTACAGCAGCAAGCGCAGCGTCCCCTGCTCCATTTGGGTGCTGCAGGAGCCGGTGGCTGCACTCAGATCATCTCCATCCTCGAGATCTTGGCCTAAATCCCAGCTCCATGCATGCCCAAAGCTCTCTCTGGGGCTGGGGGCATCC
>NW_010185544.1:4485-5135 GCF_000695765.1 Mesitornis unicolor | reverse complement strand
CCCAAGCCTGTCCTTGGATGTCCCCGCAGCCCGTGGCGCGTGGCCTCATCTCTGCCGAGCGTAAAGCAAACGTGAGGGCATGGAGGGTGTCCCCCCTGAGCCGGGGGACAGAGGTCTCTGCAGGGACATGGGAGCAGGCTGGGCTGGTCCGTGCCCCCGCCCCGACGCACACGCGGCAAGGGCTGAAGGAGGTGCCCAGCCCCAGGTGGATCAAAGGGAGTCCTGGGGGAACGCAGCCTGGTTTGGCTGTGACTCACGGCTGTGGGGCTCCCTGTTGCAAGGCGCTGAGTCAAGGAGTCCAAGAGGATTTGGGAGATCACCCTCCCTCCCTCCCTCCTTTCTGGGCTGCGGGCAGGAGCCACGGGAAGAGGCCATTTGAGTGGGAGAATTTTACTTCCTCCAAATGTCCAGCGCCAGGCATGGCTGGAAACCCCTTATTAGACGCTGCCTTTGGGGAGAGCCAGCCCTGTGGCACGATGGGCAGGGCCATGCAACCCTGGGGCATCCTCTGAACCCCCCCTTGCCATCAGCCCTGGCGTCTATCGGCTGCTGATGCTCCACAGGATCCCTCTGGCAGCCCAAGCGCCTCTGCGTGCCGGTCACTGCTGACTCAAGGCTGCACGCCGGGGCCTTGGAGGGCGGGGGGTCGT
>NW_010185544.1:499-4458 GCF_000695765.1 Mesitornis unicolor | reverse complement strand
CCCATGAGGTTTGGCCGCAAATTGCAGCCAGGCTGCGCCGTAGATGGCCGCAGCGGGGCTCAGCGCTGAGCTCTGACCTCAGCCGGCACTGGCCGAGGGAGGGGACTGGAGATGCTGGGCGGTAAAACTGCTCGTAGACTGCATGGCGGAGTGGAGCAGCATCCCGGTGTCACCAATGGTCTCAGCTTCCAGGTGGAGAGCCCTGGGAGAGAGTGCAGAGCCCCAAACCACTGCAGGCTCCTGTGCTTGGGGCTGCCATGTCAGCTGGGGGGATTTGAGATGGGGCGGGGCCTTGCTGTGAGGATCCTGGCTTAGATTCCTAGCCTGGTGCTGGGGTGCGGGTGCTCTGGGGGGGCAGGGGGCTCCTGACTGTGCTGCTCTGTGTAATGGGGGCAAGTCTCTGAAGAAGCCCCAGGGATTTGGGCAAGTGGCTTTGATGCTGCTGTATTTTAGGAAATGCCAGTTCAGTGAAACTGCTCTTCCTTCCTTCCTCTTCCCCTCTTAGCGGAAGAGGATATCAGAGTTCAGGCAGGTCTTGTATAGAGATGGGGTCAATTTGTCCTGTGTGGCGGGCATGGGCTTGTGCAAGCTGCGGTACCTACGTGAAACATGGATGAGCTGCATCGCAGGCACATCCCCAGAGTTTTGAATGGACTCTCCCTGTGCTGCTCCAGGGGAAAGACAGCTCTCTGCCTGCTCCCTGCCACCTTTAGGACCAAGGTGTGCTCTCCCAGGGCTCTATTCTTGGTGCCCTTATCTTCCCTGCCTGCATTATCTCTGCCTAAGCCCATCTGCAAACAGGAATTCGTGTCCTGTCTCGTGCCTGTGTTGTTGCTTTGCTGCTGGCAGGGGTTGCGTGTCCAGCGGCTCTGCTCGGCTGGGGGCAAGAAGAAGAGGAGCAACAACGCCGGTTTGGTCCCGAATCGCAAGCACGGTCCATGTCCTCTTGTAGCTTGCAGCAGAGGTGTCGGGGTAGGGCCCTGGCATGGGAGCTGCATCCCTGCTGCTGACTCCTGCACTTTTGTTATGAATTTCGTAATGTTTCAGGGCTTATCTGAAGCGCCGACAACCGGAGTTAGAGGAGCACGTGACAGTCGGTGGGGTGAGGGCAGCCAGCGTACCCCTCCTCGTCCAGTGCACGCAGTGCGTGGTGGCGGGCAGAGCCTGGGAATTGCTGGGGTTTATGTATTCATCGGGTGGGAGTTCTTGGTGTGGAGGCCTTCCTGGTAATCGGAAGGGTGTTGGGCTGAAAGCAGCACCACGGGGCTTTGTGCAGCGGGATGGACTGACCCAAACGTCTCCTGAAAAGCAAGGCAGGAAGGACTCCTGTGCCATCTTCAAACCCGTGTGGGGGTGCTGGGGGTGCGGCAGTGAGCTCAGCTGCTGTTTGCAGCGCAGGCTGTGGAGACCAGCGCTGGTAGCAGTGCTTTGCAAAGTGTGAACCTGGCTCCCTGTGCTCCTCCACAGTGCTTTTCCCTCGAGGAGGACGACCTGAACTTAACGTCGCTGGACGCAGAAACCATCTTGGAGGCTGAGGAGATCCTGGGGACGATGCAGAACTACCTTGACTCCTCTGTGATCTCCATCATCGAGGACCTCTCTCTGAGTGAGGTGAGAGCCCAGATGCAGATTTGGGAAGCGGTGGCTGAGCTGGCTCGGCTGTGGCGTGGGTCGGGGTGGCAGCAGCATTCCCCATGGCTGGGTCCCACGGCCGTGCCCGACTGCCCCCTGAGCCCACCCCTGCCCCTGCAGCAGAGCAAGGCCTGCCTGGATGCGCAGAATGAGCTGTCCCTGCTGACTGCCATCACCGAGATCCTGGACAGCACCGACGATGAGACCCTGTCCCCCTTTGACACCATCATGGACGTGGAGCTGCTGACCTCGCCTCGAGAGCGGGACAATCCCTCGGTGAGTCGCAAGGTAGAGCCAGCCTGACCCCAACACAAGTGGGAAGGTGCTCAGATAGGGCTCTGCCAAGCCCCTTCCTGCCATGTCCTGGCACAGGAGTGTCCTGAGGTGGTGAGACCCTGGTCCCCAGTGCCCTAGAATGGTTCCTCTGATCACTGACATGAGAGAAGGGCTCAGACAGCCCTGGATGCCCCCAGGGCTGCTGTGTGGGCTCGGGGGTTGTACCTTCGCCTTGGGCCTTGGTGTAGAGCCAGAGATGTGCCAGAGGCTCCAGGGAGCAGAGTGTCCCCCTCTGCATGGCCAACACATGGCTGTGGGTGCCATGGGTGAAGTGGAGCTGGGCTTGCTCCTGGGCCCTGCGCATGATGTGTGGCTGCTGCAGGGCTGGGAGGCCCAGGGCTGCTGTGTGGGCTCGGGGGTTGTACCTTCGCCTTGGGCCTTGGTGTAGAGCCAGAGATGTGCCAGAGGCTCCAGGGAGCAGAGTGTCCCCCTCTGCATGGCCAACACGTGGCTGTGGGTGCCATGGGTGAAGTGGAGCTGGGCTTGCTCCTGGGCCCTGCGCATGATGTGTGGCTGCTGCAGGGCTGGGAGGTGGCCTGCCCCCCTGGCAGCAGAAGCCTGCTGCTGCCTCATGCCCTGTCTCTCCAGTTCCAGAAGTTCCTCAGCTTATCCCGGCCATCACTGGAGTGCGAAAGCCCTGCCCTGGAGCAGCCCAAGGCTCTCAGGCCTCTGAGCAGCAGCAGCAGCAGCAGCAACGTCTCTGTGGTTGGGAAGGTGAGCAGCTGAGCAGGGGAAGCTGAAGAAACTCATCAGGATGGTGCTGGGGTAACTGTGTCCCTGCCACTATGTCCTGGCCCCTGCCTGCCAGCCCAGCACAGACATCCTCTCCTAAAAGGGACGCCATTGGAGGCCACTGCTGATAGTGGGAGCAGGGGCTTGCTCTGGCTGTTGGCTGCTGTGGGACTGGGGGTGCTGTAGATGCTCCCACAGGGATGGCAGGTTTCCAGCTCTGTTGTGTCTTACTGGGTGGGTCAAATGTGTTCTAGCTTTTCATCTGCTCGGGGGCTTTGCTGCAGAGTTACAGCAGACCCAGAGCTGGCTATGTCTGGGGGGGAGGCTCTGGTGAAAGCTCAGGAGCTGATGCTTGCTGTGATTCCCCTTCCCAGACCAACACTGACCTGGCATGGGACCGCGCTGCTCATGGCCTGGAGGAGCTGGTGCTGCCAAAGAAGCAAATCTGCAGCACCCCGAGGGTGGAGAGGAAGCTGGGCTGGCACCGGGCCCGGGAGCAGCCCCTACCACAGCGCAGCGATGGGGAGGAAGAGGAGGAGGAGGCTGCCCTGAGCCCCGAGCTGGACAGCAGTGTGGAGGCTGCTGAGTTCTGCGTGAGCGGGGCTGGAGCAGTGCTCGAGGAGCACGAAGACCCCTGCATTATCAACACGGGGGATGTGTCGTTGAGCGAGCTGGTGAAGTCCATGCACCCGTACTGCCTGCCGACCTTCACTGTGTGCCTGGACCCTGAGACAGAGCCTGTGGCCAAGGAGCTCCTGAGCGGTCCCGTCTTGCTGGAAATCGTGCCTGGAGAAGGGGAGAGTGTGGAGATCCCCGTGGTCCTGCAACCGCTGTCCCCCCGCTTGCCTGACCTGGAGCCCCAGCTTGTGGGAGCAGAGGAGGGTACTGGGGAGTCAATCCCAAAAGCTCAAGAGGACCTGCCAGAAGCTCCAGCCCAGGAAAATGGGATGGAGGAGGAGAAAGGGGAGAAACCACCTGGGAAGGAGCTCTCCTGCACAATCCCAGAGAGCACATCCCCGCTGGAGACAGCAGCACCCAGAGCCCAGAGCCCCAACAGCAGCTCCCGGCGCAGTGCAGAGGCGCCCATGGGCAGCAAACGTGAGGGCACCGAGAAGGGACGCGGCCGTGAAAGAGCAAGGAAGAGTCGGAAAAAGAAAGTGGAGGAGGACCAAAGTGATCAGACCAGGCCAGGCAGGGACAGCATAGCCCTCCGCCTCTGCTCGGCCAGCTCCGGGCAGCCCCCGGGCCCCATGCCTGCC
>NW_010185544.1:0-231 GCF_000695765.1 Mesitornis unicolor | reverse complement strand
GAGCTGCTCACAGCTTTGTTTTCCAGCCTGGAGGACCAGGCTAAGGGCGAAGGGTGTGCGCAGCCAGCTGCTGAACAGGGCAGTGGGGTCTCAGAGGCTGCCTCTCCGCTCCCAGAGCAAAGTGTGGGACTGGAGCCCCCTCAGAGCCTGCCGGTGGCAGAGCCGAGCAAGGGCCTGCCCAAGGAAGCCAAGCCCAAGGCCCTGAGCCTGCGGGAATACCGCATCCGTATG
>NW_010185543.1:0-3278 GCF_000695765.1 Mesitornis unicolor | reverse complement strand
ACCCAAACCATTCTATGATTCTATGATTCTGGGATTATTTTCTTCCCCTGTGGCTAACCAAAAAGTGGTTGACCAAAATATCTTTAATGCTATAGCATGTTCAGAAAACCAAGTGGTTAAAGACATGAAATTAATTTCCTCTATCCTGCTTCATTATTGCTGTTTCTCCCCTTTCTGATCCTGGATTTTTCTGATCACTGGGCTCTGGCTCAGTTTTACCAGATGCAGGTGTGAGACAGTATGAAACTTTTAACAAACATATCTTTGGCTTGTGACTATATGAAGTATTTTGCACTCAGCAACATCTCATTTGGCTGAATAAATAAAAACCTCTAAACAAACATCCTTCCCAAAGGCAAAATACTACTTTTATTTTGGACTCAGCACTTACTGCACTTGTAAATATGCATCAGCCTCACTTGTGGTATATATGATTAGATGCTACATAAGGAGTTTTATTGGTTTATAGTTACTGCAGCAGCAGTAGTGGAGCACAGACTAAATGAAATTTTTATAATTGTGGATGAGGACCAAGCAATTTTAGTTACAGCTATTCCCTTATCTTTAAGTGTATGTGTGTTATTTTCTTTTTTTTTTTCAACACTAACTTTAAGGAGAGCACAGCTGGGACTGCACTACTTTGTCTTTCAACTCCTGTTTGAACATGGAAGTATATCCCATTGATACAAAAATATGGGTCACTCTTCTCACGTAGTATGAAGTTGACAAACGACCAGATCTATACATAAATCCTTTAAATGACTAAGGAAAGCTCATTTAAAACCCTCAACTGACATCCTCATTACTGCTGTTCAACAATACAAGACTATTCATACAATCTGGCTCACATACCATTGTTTGAAAACCATCAAAACAAGAGACAGCCGCATGCTGAGATACAATAAATGTCAAGTCTATAGTGCTTATTTTCTAGAATTGTTTAATGCAGGCACAGTGTGTGTGCCAAAGAGTGCATAATCAAACAGGCAGCACTGTTCATTGTGGCCATCCCATCGGGGTTTGAAAATTACTCAAATTCCACCCCGTAGCAGAAAATTACAAAGCAGAGACACATTAGGAATTTGGATAGAAGCTACGTAGCAGAAAGCATGTAAGCATACCAATATGTCAGAAGACTTTTGATCCATCAGTACAAAAAGTGACCATTGTATGTTGATGACACTAACTCCTAGTAAGCAAGGCTGAAGGAAAGGCTTTCAATTTTCAAGTTTAAAAGAACAGATGGAGATCAGCTAAAAATATCATTTATTGTTGCATGTCCCCTGAGGTGCCTTGATCAGGATTTTGTGTAACATTTCAGTGATTAATACCCATTGGCAGCTGGTACTACTGGATGGTATGAGCAGATCTACCTGTGTTTTGCACATAGTTTGGCATCTCTGGTTCCTTTATCCAGGACATATTAATGATTAGACCCAAAACAACTCAACTCATCCATATCTGGGATAAAGGACAGAGTGACATTCATTGCACTCCTTTCTAAGACTGTCCTTTTTGTCACATATTCAAGTAAAAATTGAAAAAACAGGCATTTGTTTATCCAGTTCGTGCAAAATCTAAGATGGGGGAGAAAGGAGCACAGGCTTTTCAACATATCTGTGTTGACCGATGGACTCCAGAAGATTTTAAGATCCCTGAAAGAGGACGAGCAGGTAGGGAGCAGGGAAGGAATTTTTTTGTCAGCACAACATTATGCCTGGGATATTTTTTTTTTTCTACCTGAAAATCCTGACTGGATGTAAATGGAGATTCTGCTATTTGGCTAGTTTTTTTCCCTGGGAGGAAAAATTTCTTCGATAGGGCTGCCAGATATGGAGGAATCTGGGACATAAGCACAGCATGTGTGAAAACCAGCTCTGCACATTCAGTTAGCCTGACACATCTGGGAAATGTCAGACTTGCAGAACGAATGATCTGTGCATCACAGATGTCTTGGGTTGACTGAACACAAAGAGAAGATGTAGATAGTAAGTGTCCCGCAGCTGCAAACCACTAGACTCACTGAGCATCCCATGATTGAGCACATTTCTTTCTGGGATTAAAAATGGCACTTGTGAGTCAAAAAATGTCTGGAGACACCATGCGCAGTCCCCAGACAGGACATACCCGACCAACATCCTGACTCAGCACAAATATAACTTAATCCAGCCCTTCCAGGCTTTCCCTCTCATTCAACCTATTTATTCTTGTGTGATGTCAGAAATATGAACTTGAAATTTCCATCGGCATTCAGAGTCTCCAAAAAGTTGCTATTTTGAACACCATTTATTTATTACTGTAGCAAAGTGACCTCAAAGGACTTGGCCCAGGCTCCCTCTGACACTGATATTACATAGGCATGAGACTGAAATTGGAGAAGTTACTATTAATATAAACCAATAAACCAATTAACAAGAAGTAGATTTGTTTCGGGAGAAAATTTATTTTTTTAATGAAGTAAATTATTAACCTTCCCCTTGAAAATGATAGGAAAATGGAAGTAATATGAAGTAAATTTACTTTTTCTGGGCTACTCACCTAGACAGAAGTAGGTCAGAAACTAGACTCACAGTGTCTTGAGCAGTGTTTCTCAGCCTTTTAAAGCTGAGCCTTCTAGTTCTCCCAGAAATTAGAAAATCCATTAACCATCCTAGTAACACTGCTAAAATTTATTTTCTGTTTGCAGCTGAATGAAATCTGTATTAACCTTTGTCTTGTAATTTTATTATTTGCTTTCATTTTCCTCTATATGATTTATTTCCACCCTACCTTAAAAAAGTGGCTATTGCAATTATTTCACAGACCAATTTCTGTCTTACATAATTAGCCCACAGACAGGGATAGACAAACACTGCCCAAGTTAAACTCCATCAGAGACATATAACTGTGAACAGCTGAAGAAATATGACTTGTATGTATAATGGCAAGATACAGTAAACCAATTACTAAACTGCAGAAATGATGGAAAGGGATTTTCTCTCTCACATGGAGCAGCAGCTCTCCAGGAATAATCAACACAGACATCTTGTTGAAAATGTGGATATTCTTTCCTTACATAAAGAATTACAGAGGGGTTTCTTACAGTTAAAAAAACAACAAAAAACAAAAAAGAGAGAACACATGTAATAGTTTGAAGCCTTTCAGATAATTCAGACAGTACTGGAATGCGGCGATTGAGAGACGGGACGCAGCTTAATGCAAGCAAAATGTCGGTTTATTGTGTGCAGTGACTTCCTTATATACGATAACATGGGCTGCGTATTTTAAACTGATTGGTT
>NW_010185542.1:0-3561 GCF_000695765.1 Mesitornis unicolor | reverse complement strand
GGTGCAGGAGGGATGCACAGCTCTGTGTAGTGGTACAGGAGGGGCACGGGGCTGTATTTAAGGAAATAGGGGTGCAGGAGGGGGAACACAACCATGTATAGGGGCACAGGAGGGGGTGCACAGCTGTGTGGAGGGGTATGGGGAGCAGGAGGGGAAAGTATGGCCATATGTTATGGTGTAGGGGTACAGGACGGGTGCAGGGTGTATGTAAGGATACAGGGGTGCAGGAGGGGGTGCACAACCATGTGTAGGTGGATAGGGACACGGGGGGGTGCAGGGCCATATGGAAGGATGCAGGGACACAGGAGGTGCTCTATGTAAAGATGTAGGGATGCAGGAGGGGGTGCAGGGCCATGTGTAGGGGTGTAGGAAGGGGTGTAGGGCCATATATAAGCAGATAGGGGTACAGGAGGGGTGCAGGGCTGCATGTAAGGCTACAGGAGCACAGGAGGGGTGTGTGGCTGCACACAGGGGTACACGAGGGGTGCAGGGCCGTATGTAAGGATATAGGGGTACAGGAGGTGCTCCACGACCATGCACAGGTGTACAGGGATACAGGAGGGGTGCAGGGCCATGTGGAAGGATGTAGGGGCACAGAAGGGGATAGGTGGCTGCTTATAGGGGTGCAGGGCTGTATTTAAGGATACAGGGGCACAGAAGGGGGTGTAGGGCCATATATAAGCACACAGGGGTACAGAAGGGATGCAGGGCCATATTTAAGGATACAGAGGCACAGGAGGGGGTAAACGGCCACGCACAGGGCTCTGTGGCACAAGGTGGCACCCCGGGCCATGCAGGGAGATTTGTACCCAGGGGCCCTGGCTTCCCCTCACCCCAAAAACCTTTCTGATCCCCCCAAGGGCCCATGGCTACCTCGAAGCGTCTCCTCACGGCCTCCTCCACCAGCGGCCGCGCCGGCAGCCACGCACGGTGGTAGTAATCGAGGCGCTCCAGGAACTCGCCCCCCACCAGCTCCAGCGCCCGCTCGAAGCCCGCCTGGGGGACAAGGAGCAGGCTCAGGGGGGGTGGTCCCCAAAACGAGGGGTGGCCCCATGTCGCTGTTCCCACCTGGGTGTCCTGGTCGGGGTCGTTCCAGCGGGGGTTGAGGTGGCCCACGCGGGCGCTGAGGGTGGTGGTGAGGGCGTAGCGGGGCTCCCCCTCGGCCTGCGCGATGCCATTGTCGATGGCGTCGATCTCCTCCACGAAGTTCTCGTAGAGCTGGGGATGGCAGGAGGGGGGGACACAAAAAGGGGGGGTCAGTCCCGTCTGCAGCCCCACTGCGCACCAATGGCCACCGAAAAGTGGCCCCCGGGCGTGACCCGAAGGGGGCTGGGGACCTGAGAGTGGCCTCTGGCTGGGACCAGGGACCCCCAAGTGGGATAAGGGACCGTAAGAGTGGCTCCCAAATGTGACCTGAGGGGCTGGGGACCTGAGGGTAGCATCTGGGTGGGAGCAAGGACCCCTAAGTGGATCTAGGGACCCAAACAGTGGCCTCCAGGTGTGACTGAGGATGTCAAGGGGTGACTGGGGACCAGAGGGTTGCCCCTGGCTGGGACCAGGAACATCCCAGGGAGGGACTGGGGACCTAAGGGTGACCCCTAGGTGGGACCAAGGACCCCTAAGTGGGTCTAGGGAGCCAAACGGTGGCCCCTAAGTGGGACCAGGGACACCCAAGTGGGATGAGGGACACAAAGAGTGGCTCCCAGGTGTGATCCGAGGGGCGCTGGGGACCTGAGAGTGGCCCCTGAGTGGAATCAGGGACCCCCACATGGGTCTGGGAACCCAAAAGGTGACTCCCAGTCGTAAAGAGGGACCCCAAAGGGTGACTGGGGACCTGAAAGTGGCCCCTTAGTGGCACCAGGGACCCTGGGGAGGGTCTGGGGACCCAAAAGGTGCCCCCCAGGTGTGACTAAGTACCCCAGTGGGGGCTAGGGACCTGATGGTGGCACCTGGGTGGGACCAGGGAGCCCGAAGTAGGGCAAGGGGACCCAAAGGGTGGCCCTCAGGTGTGATGAGGGACCCCAGTGGGGCATCTGGGGACCTGAGGATGGCCCCTGGGTGGTACCAGGGACCCCAAGGAGGGACTAGGGAACTAAGGGTGACCCCTAGGTGGGATGAAGGACCCCCAAGTAGGACAGGGGACCCAAAAGGTGGCCTCCAGGTATGACCTGAGGTGGTTGGGGACCTGAGGGTGGCCTCTGGGTGGGATCAGGGACACCCAGGTGGGTTTGGAGACCCAAAAGGTGGCCCCCGGGTGTGACTGAGGATGTCAAGGGGTGACTGGCGAACAGAAGGTGGCCCATGGCTGGGACCAGGGACCCCAAGGAGGGACTAGGGAACTAAGGGTGACCCCTAAGTGGGACCAAGGACCCCTAAGTGGATCTAGGGACCCAAACAGTGGCCCCTAGGTGGGACCAGGGACCCCCAGGTGGGATGAGGGACCCAAAGAGTGGCTCCCAGGTGTGATCCGAGAGGGACTGGGGACCTAAGGGTGGCCTCTGGGTAGAATGAGGGACGCCCAAGTAGGACAGGGAACCCAAAGGGTGGCCTCCAGGTAGGATGAGGGACTCCCAACGGGACCTAGGGACCTGGGTGGCCCCTGGGTTGGACCAACGAGCCCCAGGTAGGACAAGGGGACCCAAAGGGTGGCCCTCAGGTGCTGGGAACCCCAAGAGCTGGTCCCCTCTTTTACAGGGTCCCCCACCCCAGGGCGGTTTTATGGGGTGACCCCCACCAGGGGAAGCTGGGCAGCACTGGTGGGGTTAGAGCCCCTCCCTCCCAGTGCCTCCCAGTTCCCCCAGTACCTTATCGTAGAGCGCCGTCACAACGGGGCCGTCCTCCGGCTGCCCCAGGAGCCCCGCGAGGATCTGGGAGCCGAAGTGGCAATAAACCAACCCCGCACTGCTCAGCTTCGTGGTCCAGGGCTTGTCAGGCCGGAGGCTCCGCATGGACTCCGCGAACGACCTGCAGGGCCACAGGGGTCAGCCCCGAGGGACCCCCCTGGCAGCTGGGGGACCCTGGTATCCTGCGCGGGGAGGTCTCACCTCTGGTGATGGTCGTAGCGGTGTCGCCTGGGGTCGTACTCCCCCCCTACGTCCACCACCACGTCGCACTGGGCCAGGCGCTGGGGGTCCCGGGTGCGCACCACCTCCGCGTCCTGCCAGGGGGTGGGGAGTGAGGATGGGGGACCCAGAGTGGGCTCCAGGAGCAACCAGGGACCCCAAGAGAGGGACCGAGGATCTGAGGGTGGCCCCTGGGACCCCCAAGTGTGTCTGTGGACCCAAAAGGTGGTCCCAGGTGCGATTATGGACCCCAAAGGGCACCTGAGGGCAGCCCCTGGTTGGGACCAGAGACCCCCCCAAGTGGGTCTGCAGATCCAAAGGGCGGCCGCCAGATGCGATTCGAGACCCCAAAGGTCAGCTGGGGACCCAAGGGTGACCTCTGGGTGGGAGCAGGGACCCCCAAGTAAGACAGGGGACACTAAGGGAGGCCCTCAGGTACAACCGGAAACCCCAAGCGCTGCCCTCAGGTAACGGGGGACGCCGAAGGGGCACTGGGCAC
>NW_010185541.1:0-716 GCF_000695765.1 Mesitornis unicolor | reverse complement strand
TGGGCACTAAAAATTAGCATTTGGGCCATATTATCAGTATTTAGGTCCTCAACATGGGCTTTTTGGCCATAAAATTAGAGATTGGGTGTTAAAATGGGAGTTTGTGCCCTAAAAATAAGATCTTGAAACCTGAAAATGAGACTTTGTAGCCTAAATATCAGAGTTTGGGTCCTAGAAATGGGAGTTTGGGCCCCTAAAATGAGAGTTTGGGCCCTCAAAATGGGCTTTTTGGCCATAAAATGAAAGCTTAGGTCCTAAAAATGAGAGATTGGAGCCTAAAATCGAGAGTTTGGGCACTAAAAATTAGCATTTGGGCCATATGATCAGAATGTAGGTCCTCAAAATGGGCTTTTGGCCATAAATTTAAAGATTGGGTGTTAAAATGGGAATTTGGGTCCAAAAAAATAGGATCTTGAAACCTAAAAAGGAGAGTTTGGAGTCTAAATTTAACAGTTTAGGCTCCAAAAATTAGAGTTTGGACCCTAAAAATGGGCGTTTTGGCTCTTCAATTGAGAGCTGGGGCCTTAAACGTGAGAGGTCGGAACCTAAAAATGACAGTTTGGGTCCTAAAAATGAGAGGTTCGAGCCTAAAAATGAAATTTGGGCCTTTAAAATGGGATTGTGGATCCTAAAAAGGGAGTTTTGTCCCTAAAATAAGAATTCGGGCCCTAAAATTGAGCATTCAGGCCCTAAAAATGGGAGTTTAAGTCTTAATA
>NW_010185540.1:4419-5462 GCF_000695765.1 Mesitornis unicolor | reverse complement strand
CAGGACTCTGCACTTTCCCTTGTTATATATGGCAAATGATGATCACATTTAGGACCTAAACCCCAAAATAATCATATTTCCATCAACCATTTATCAGCCCTTGTATTAACACAATCCCATTAAGTGGGGTAAGAAACTCATTAAGTGACAGGACTAATTATTCACCTTATTTGTCCTCTCTCCCCTCAGTTGCAATGTTCTGGCAGAGGCAAGACAGCAGGCTTGTATTAAGCCTCTTGAAGGAGTTATTGCTGACAGGATGCGAATTCCACAAACACTTTTCTGTTAAGAAGTTGAAGTCACTTCACTTTGACAGGTAAATAAGCATTTATAGCATTCAAGTACCTCTTTGTCTAATTTACACACATGCAACAAAACACGTCTCTAGTTCATTAATATAAATTAATGTCCCATTAGGGACTCCTTAATTTTGTCCATTTTTAATGCTGCTAGTTACCCTCCCACACTAAAATACAATACCTGTGACCAAATCTCCCTGAAGATTCAAAAGCCTCTAAAATCTGTCATGAACAAACAAAACTTAAAGCTACCAAAACTATAAAGATGATTTTTCTGACCTCCTACGTAATTCTAACCATAATATTTTATTAAGTAATTACTGTACCAAGCCTACAAATCTGAGGGTAGAATGATGGTATCAGTTTTAGAAATATATCCTATCATACAGGGAAAGGGAAGCGGTGTTTTTAATAATAACAATTACCTCTAGCTTTACTTTTACATTCCTACATCACAAGTAAAAGTCAGAACTCGAGCACAATGAGCATTTTCTGAAATACATGGAGAAATAATCTCTTTAATCTGATAAGCAAAATACCATTAGAAAGGAGGAAGGCTGGGCCAAGCACACCTTATATTTCTGTGTGAAAGACTCAACTTTTCTCCATCTGTTAAATAAATATTACAGGTATATAACATTTTTCAAAAGTCTCATGAAGTGACAATTCAAATGCTAATTCTGCTCTCTGCAGTGGTCAGATATTTCTTTAAAGGTTTTGTTTGCCCTCACCAGTGAGATTCCT
>NW_010185540.1:2545-4401 GCF_000695765.1 Mesitornis unicolor | reverse complement strand
CTTGCAGCTGTACTGGAACTATAAAGTGAGAAGAAACTGAACTTTAAACAGGAAGACAAATGGAATATGGAGCTTAAAAAAAGACTAATCAAGAATATGCACAAGCCATACTTCGTCCAGTGGCCAAAAAGAGACTTTCATTACCACAAATCCACAAATATAGCAATGATTGTCAAAATCAGTTTTACACAAACTACCTGATAATCTATGATAGATTATAGTGTTGGAAATTTTGTTCAATATGCAAATGTTTTACAATTACTGATGAATTTGTACCTTTTTTTTATACTCAGTATACCTATCTAAAAATCAATTTATAGTAATCCATTCTGTTACTACTATAATTAAAATGGACAGCTAGGTTGGATATGACACAAGTCATGCTAAACCTAGCACAATTTAATAACTTAAGTTAATATAGTTATTTCTTTATGGAAGGGCCACTAAGATTACTATTACATGTATTTAAGATTTTCTTCCTGTTTCACTCTAAGATGTAAATAAAAACTTGTCTAATGGCTAAAGTGATGTTTCAAGAAGAAAAATTCAACTATCTTAAAACACTTTGAATAAATACTATATTTTTCAACCACCCACTTTGACAACAGTTCAGCAGCCACTAAATGGGTTTTTTACTTTTAGTATCTTCTTCAAACAAAAGGACATGGCTTCTAACATTCATGGGGCTCAACCTCATGTCCAACTGCCAGTAGCCAGCACATTAAAAACATCCTGGGATCTTTCTGTTCATCTGGTAAAACCTCTGGAAGCACTAAGTCGAGCATTAATTTGCTATGAATAGTTTTCTACTGAATTTATCACAAAATACTAAGCGGTAGATGCTGTTCTAGGAAAACATCAGCACAGGACTAGAATAGAGTTGATGGGTTCTCCATGAGCTGCTCTTGATATAGCAGCAACCTTAGAAGAAAAAAGAGCCCAGGGAGAGAGCAGGAGCAATGATAATTTTTATCTCATCCCACCTGGAGCAACTTCAACAGTTTTCACTTGGGAATTGCCAAAATGGGGAATTACACAACCCAGCTGTCTGCATTAGGAAACTGGACCAAGCCACCCCAGTGCTTCTTTCTACTCCCTGCACTCAAAGCACTCAGTGTAGGAAATATTAACAATTACTTCTACAAATACCTCAAATTAACTGCAGCCTAGAGTGTTATTCCTCGGTACATGCAATGAAGGAAATCAGATTATGGCCTCACAAACTCACTATACTCAGCACAAAAGATTAAAAAATAAAGAGACAAAACGTGATGTCAAGTAAGGTTAAGATACAAATTCTCTTGTAAAAATATTTCCCACTCTTGTTAAGTATTATCCTTCAGAAGTATGAAAACAAACTGGCAAAAGCAACCAGAAAGCTGAGTGAGCCCGGCAGAGCCATTATAGGGCAGAAGCAACCCCCAAGCACTATAAAAATCCCCAATTCTCAAAAAAATTAAGGAAAATATACTATTCTGGAATCTTTTCATTAAGAAATGTCATTAAGAATATAAAATTAGAAATACAAGTATGTACCTCTCTCATCCTGGTTCTGACCGCATATGAAGGGACAGCAGCACAATCCCATGCCCCTGAGAGACCTCCGAGGCGGTAGGGGGGGGACACACACCGGGTGCCGGTACGCCGGGAGCGGACACCAGGCTGAGGCAGTGAGAACTCTCCTCAGCGACGGTGCTGAGAGTTACCACCACAAGCGCAGCCCTCTACCCCGAAACAGGATCGAGTCACGAGAGCGTCGGGACACGGGGACAACCGGGACGTTTAGTGGAGCGCGGCAGCCCCCTGCACTCTCTCCCCTTGCGGAGCCAGCACTGAGAAAGGCCGGAGCAGAGCCG
>NW_010185540.1:0-2320 GCF_000695765.1 Mesitornis unicolor | reverse complement strand
CACGTCGCCGAGGAGGCCGTACTGCGCATGCGCGGAGACTGGTAAGGGATGGTGTGAGGTGACGCCGCGGTGCACGCTGGGAAGTGTAGTCCGCCATCGAGAGGCCCAGCCGCCGCTGCTCCGCGCCTCAGTGGGTATTGAGTAGCCCTGGTAGGGCTCGCTCGGACATAACGCCCAGCCGACGGCAAGAGGCTTCTCTCAGGAAGCCGCGGGTTGACTGCCGCGGCCTCCTCTCCTTGGCGGGACGTGAGGTAACCAGACAAAGCAGGAGTGGACACCTGAGGCGAGGGGGATTACCACAGTCCTGCTCTAAAATAATGATGAAAAAAATAACGCTGATAAAATGATTATAAAACAACAATAAATCATGTGTGGGAAATTAAAACCCAGCTTTAATCTTGGCCATTCTCAGGAGAAGAGAGAGATATAAAACTTACTACCATTTAAAAAAGCATACCCCAAAACATGAGATGTGGTTCTGCTTCTCTACCTTTAACAAATAAATCTTCATGCCATAAAATGCTTCCTTAGCTTAAAGAAAAAAGAAAATAAATCTTATAAAGTTCTACATTTTCCTGACAAATCCATCAACAAAACCCCTTTCCATTCTGAAAAGACCTGACTGTTTGGGACAATATTTAGATGTGCTGCTCTGGATCAGTACCATTCTCCTCTGCCTCTACAAAACTTCTGTGTAGCAAATTTACTAAACACATAGCTGTGGTGTGGCAAACCCTTCCCAGTAATTAATCCTGTGATTGAAGCGTGTAGCACTAAATATGCAACCTGGGTGTTACACGTACCCGTAAACAGGGTATGCAAGCAAACAACACGTATGCAAACAGCACAAAGTGCACAGGCAGGTGTAACCATTTTGTATGTATTGCTGCATAAAAGCAAAAATCTTGGCACAGGGTTTAGCCTCAGGTTCATACAGTGTTTGATCAGATTGGAACGGCGATAAAAATGGTGCACAGTCAACAGAGTGACTGTAAGATGTAGGACTGTGTGCACGAAAAAGGAATGGAAAAATAATCATGCAAAATACAAATATTACTACATCTATCTACATATAAATCTATTCGCAACATTTTGAATCTATATTTCAAATACAACAATGAAAGAAAAACAAGCACTACAATCTAAAAACAATTCTCAAGCAAGAGGATCACTGTGGCAAACACAGTCTCTGGACCATTTCAAATGAACTGCTACGGTCAGAGTCACTGAAAAGGACAAATAATGACACAGCGAAACCCAAAATATGATTTGGTTCATCGAGCATGTTCTACCAATCAGAAAAACTGCACAAGGAAGTTAATCCCTTCTTTCATGTCTTAGGCAGTTTAATGAAACAGAATTAGTTCTCATTGAAGGCAGGTTTAGTAAATCTTAGTGTAAATTAAATTTCATTTCCTTTACCTGCAGCCTCTGAAAAGGCTGTTCTTTCAGCAGCAATGTTCTGCATTGTACAGAAACCAAGAAGGAATTACTCCAAGTATTAAACCTTAGCAGCAGCAGCTCCCACAAGGCTGGGGTGCGATCGCTACATTTGGGTAGGAACAGCACATTGTGTTACTGTCCTTAGCGCTGTGGATAGATTTTAACTGTGTTCTAGGAACACAGCTGAATAAAGATAATTTTGCACAGAATTCATTGTCATTTTAGACACCCCAGGAGGCTGAGCATCTTGCATTTAACCTGCTAGAATTTCCTTTACCTGCAGAATCAGACCCATCAAAATCACTGGCAACATAAAAACTTCTCAACTTTTATTTAGGAATTTTTTGTGTATACTTGCAGTTTTGAAAAGTGTATTTCTATTAAATTTATTTGAAGTCCTTGCCATGTCACATTTAGACCTTCCCATAAAGAAAAAATATTGGTTGATTTCTTGATTCTTCCTCAATAGTATTTAAACAAAACCAGACAGCTTTAATGCAGATCTTAGAACTAGATTTGCAGAAGTGCTTTGGTCTGTAAAGATACCTACTCTGCAATTTTCTACAAGTCTTCAGTGTAAATGAAGCAAGCTGCTCATTTTGGTAAATTCTGGTAGATGTCCACCTGCCATCATGAGGTGCTTAAACCCATTGGAAGTCCTGTTTTTAGTGAGTAACAGATATATGGAAAATTTCTCAGTTAAATTAAAGTTCCTTTATCTGTATTGTACCCAGTCTCCTGAGCGGGAAGACAGGGATGGGAAGCACAGTGAAGCCCCTGTAATCCATGAAGAGGTGCTTAGCGACCAGCTACACCACTTAGACATACACAAGTCTATGGGGCCAGATGGGATCCACCCCAGGGCACTGAGGGAGCG
>NW_010185539.1:0-38014 GCF_000695765.1 Mesitornis unicolor | reverse complement strand
CAACCGAGCGATTCTGTGTGATTCTGTGAATGTGCCACCTTATTTATCTTGAAAATATTTTTTATATTACCCCCTTTAAAAAGTAGTAATAATTGTGAGGACTGATTCTTCCAGATCTATAGCAAAAAGCTTTACTGTTTGAGTTAGCAGTGACTAGAAGCCATAGGATCATTGTCTCTGTGGGACATCCCTTAGCTAGAAAGAATATCTGATGCAGGAAATCACTGTAGCAAACAACCGAAAGAAAGAGAAATCACTGGAAAAAAGCTGAGTCTTTGCTCTTGTGAAATGTAGTAAACTTGTTTTAATTAGTGCATAAGCACTATGGGGCAATAGAGCATGTGCAGTATTGTTCAGTGTGTGGTCCTGTCAGGCACTAAAACCCCCACTTTTAAGCATGAATAAATTATGCTTCCCAGAGATTTACAGTTAGGCTAAATTTTGTATAGTTTTGGTTTATTTTTTTAATAGCAGGGATACCAGGCTATTATTGGGGTTGGACTAGGTGATCTTTAAGCTTGCTTTCAACACAAAGCATTCTATAATTCTATGATTATTCTTCTGGCACTTTCCAGCCAAAATTTCAAATCTTTGTGGGCATCTCTTTAAGCAGTTATAATAATGTGTGAGCAGGAGAAAAGCACGATATTATTCTCTAACTTATAATTGTAAATGACTACACAAATGTTATTTAAGCATTTCAGATAGAAATTCATCTGTGGATGACACCAATTTGGGAGAATGCCTAATTTTGCCTTAAATTATTAAGAAAATGAAAAAAAAAAGTAATAGTTTGTGTTAAGAAGTTGTAGGTGCTGATATCTGTGATGTTTACTGCAGTTTAAGTCCTGGTGTACTTATATGAGATACTTGCCATTCCAGTGTAATTCTTCTGAAGACAGCAAGTAGGTGGATTATACATGTTTTGAAATTGATACATGATTTGTCACTCCTGAATCTAAGAAGCCTGAAGCTGGAACTGAATCACACTGAAATGCACCTAACAGACAATGTTTCAGGTGTAGAAATATAAGCATAGCCTTTTAGAATCTGCTGGGCATGAGTAATGGAATTTGTAAGATTTGGTACTAAGGGGCAGCAGCAGCACATGCTGAATGTATGCTATACAGACTCACTGCACAGCAAATCTTGGAGTATTGACTTCTTCCCAATTGCTGCATCTTCATTTAAGTCCACTGCTACATACTGGGATTTTACACTCCCTAAGTATTTCTGAGCTTTTATAGAAACCATCACATCATTGTCAGATGCTCAGGATTGGTCCTGCAGGGCAACAAGTAAGTCATGCAAATTCTTAAAGTTAATAAAAGCTACAGTACGGTTTTCTGGAAAAGAAGGTTTCAGTTCCCCATATTGCTTTTTGAGGGATTTGCTGAGCCACTCTGCTCATGTCACATTGCTGTTTAAATCATCCAAGCAACTTATGTGTTATGCCACCATTTGACCTTGGTAGGAGGCATCTACTTGCTATGAGAATGGAGAATTAAAGAATGGCATAGAGAAAAGGGAAGAAAGTAGCACATCAGCTGCTTGTTGGAGTTTTGGAATATCCATTTGTACTGTGTGTACTAACTTGTGCAATACATGCTTCAGAACAATTATGCTTCAAAGTTGTTGGCTTTTTTAATTTATTTTTAATACCAACTTAGTCTTTGCTCATCTGAAACCAGCTTCTCCTCATCTCCCAGCTGTCTGCTTAAGCCAGTCATAAAAGCTCTTTTTAAAAGCTCTTCCTAAATGGGGAAACATCTCACAGTCTTGATTTAATATTCTTAGCGAACTGAATGTTACTTGGTTATTGACATGAGACTGCTGACTCCTAACAAAGGTCATGCTGGGGCTGGACAATGCACTTTGTATAAAGGATTGCCAAAATAACATCACTAAGGAATTATACATTCCAGTTTTTCACAGACACAAATGATTGCATATGTAAAAGAGAAAATCTACAATTGAAAATAACCTTGAGACATATGTAAAAC
This sequence comes from Mesitornis unicolor, assembly GCF_000695765.1. NCBI lineage: Eukaryota > Metazoa > Chordata > Aves > Mesitornithiformes > Mesitornithidae > Mesitornis > Mesitornis unicolor. The sequence continues at coordinate 36,011 of NW_010185539.1, read as the reverse complement.
TTGCCCATATGTTAGTCATAAAATTCATAAATAAAAAGCCCTAAAATTAGTTTTAAAATTAAAAAGCTGTCTTGTAATAGCATTTTACTGCTCTAAGGATACAATAGCATTCTGTCAAACAATACCATAGCTGGCTTAGAATGGACTCCTGAACCACAGCCTTCTATGGGTGAATACTACTATTTCTTAGAAATTCTGGTTTTTATTAAGAATTTATTTTCCTAGCTCCTCCTTATGCCTTTTGTCAGGTCTGGAAGGCTTTTGCTATCAATATACTGAAATTCTCTCTAGAAGAGCTTTCTAGAACTAAAAAAGTTTTTTAACCTGTGCTTTGGTTTCTTTTAGAAATCAAAAAATGTATTTTAAGAATCAACAAAATGAATTATCCAAGAAAATATTTGTGTATTACTTTGACTATGTACTTGTGGAAGCCTGATGATTCTGTCCTATTGAAGTCCAAAATATTGCCTCATAAATTTAATATTAACTCCAACTAAAACCAAATACTTTTCATGAACAAATGCACATGACAAACGACCAAGTACATACTGGTTACAAATGAAGCATAAGCATATTATGAAAAATATTCTCATGTTCTAGTGGGTTACAAATTTTAGTGTTGATTTCTGTTCACTAAAATAATTCATTCATCCAACACAAAGGAAATGCAAGTTAAGAATTAAGACTTCTAGCGGTCTTTTTAAAATGCATATTGTGTCACTGCTGTCACACACCTTTGACCTGTTGCTGGTTTGCTGTCATGGGAAGTCTTTTATTGTTGAGCAAGTATCTTACCAATAAGTATTTTCAATAGTGCTCTGCCATGGTTGACTGGATGGCCCAAGACCAGATCATATTTTAAGAAGCTTCTTTCTGTTGATTTCTTTCTGGATGATTGCTCAGGGGAGACATTGCATCTGTAACCACGCTGGGTTATTTTGTTGGGCTAAAATGTCTAAAAATATTATGTATTTGTGAAAATAAGGCTGTCAAGGAGTGAAAAGCTGACTGCAACAGGGTCAACCCCACTGCATACACTCCCTGCAAACTTTAATTACCAGATTATAACTTGTCTGTTTTAAATGTGGGCCTTTAGATCTTTGCTTGGTGAATATTTAATATTCACTTTACGCTGTCTCTAGCAGACTTCCAGAGTTACTAGCAAAATGAAATTGCTTTTGTTAGCAAAAAAATTTTGAGTCTATGCAAAGAAATGAATCCTAGGGAACCCATTGACATTTATTTTGACTTGTTAAAGAAAATTTTTTGAAGCTTGAAGATACATTTTCCTGAAAAATGCCAAATCTAAGTTTCTGTTACTTATGTAAAAACATCTGAAGGATAAAAACAGTGTGAAAAAGCTAAAGGAGCTTTGAAGAAAAATATCACACACCTACAAAAGAGTATTTAATCAGCAGGCAAGCAGTACGTCTGCTTTGTTCAGCTCACCTTTACCCAGTGGTGGGTCATGTCATATCATACACATCACACAAGCCACATACTGCAATTTAACAGCTCTCACCCTGGTTTGCCCACTCTGCAGCTGCAGCTGCCCCTGCTGCCGTCTCCGTGCGTGAGGGAAGGCAGAGCTCCCTCCTGCCCTGGCTGGGTTTTCTCCTTATCCTTCCCATGAAGTGATGGCAAAAGCATCTCTTGTTTCTTTCTGAGCACTGCCTGGTTTTGGGCAAGCCTAAACAGAAAGAGGGAAAAGGAAGCTTCCTGACAAGCTGTGGAAGCAACAACCAAAATCTGACCCCTCAGACTAAGAATCTCACTTATTACTTGCTAGACCATTTTAATTACTTGCCATGAGATGCATGCCAGAAACAAAGTGCAGCCTGAGCCTGCGTACAAAACAAGATTCAAGTGAGGAAAAAACCTTAATAAACAGGTGCTGCTTCTGTTACTTCTACAGCTCGGTGCATGTTGCTTTTCTGAAAGTCTTTTTGTCATTATTGGAAACAGAATTTTGAGATAATCTTGTAGATGGATATATGGATATACAGTGTCAATATGCATCTATTTTTGTATGCTATATATACGTATATATACATTTCATATTTATATGTATATACATATATACACTTTGTCATACAGGTCTCATCCTTGTAAGATTAAATACTTTGTAAGTTCTGGTGCTTTCTGTTAAAAACAGGGCTTGATTTCCCTGCGATAAGTAGCTTTTTTAATCACAAAACCTATTTTTCTCACAGTTAACCACAGCACCTCTGCATGTATATACTGAAAACATTTAATTTCATGACTACACAGTGACATAGCTTCTAAAACAATGGTAATAGCCTATACCCAGGCAGGATTTTTCAATAACTGCTTTAAATTATCTATAGATGCAACTGGGAACATTATAATATCATGTTCAGGAAAGACTTTCATTTGAAGTATATCACACAGGGAAAAAGCTAATAAAATAATAATGTGTTGAAGTCCAAATGACTTCCCACCTGATTGTTTCTACGTATGGAACATAAAATAACCTCGTCTCAATCATGTTACATTTTCTACCCATCCACTAAGCTAGACATTTGTGTCAGGTGCATTACATGTTTCTCCCTTGCTCAGCAACGCTATCACCAGTAAGCCCAGCAACCAGAGGATAGGAAAGGAAGAGAAAAGCATAGTATCACAAATGCTGAACTCAAGGTTCTTTAACTCAGTATTTCTTAGTATCCAGCAAACAAAGAAACTACTCAGAAAACAGAATAGGATGGCTGTGGCCAAGAAACACAATATTTAGTTTGGCATTTTGTTTAAGTGGATGCTTATAAATGACAGTTTTGTATTTACAATTCATTGATATATCTGGCAGCCTGCGTTCACCAAAGATACAGGGACACATTTTGCTGTTCCTTTTTTCGCTGAAAATCTCTAGTGAAATCAATTAATTTCCATGAAGGTACTCTAAATTTAGGACCTGAAGTTCGATGACCTTAACAGACAGTAGCTCAGACTCCTTTAGCAATGAAACAAAGCAAAATTGAAGATTACTATGAGGGTACTCCAGTTACTGTGCTCTTCGGATTGTGCACCTTACTGGATGTTCTTCAGTCATTGCACTAGGTATAGCAAGATCATTTCCCATTCAACTTGACTTGTTTCAGTCAGTCATTTTAGCTTATCTTATGAGAAATGTGAAAGAAGATTCATATACATTTGAAGGATTTGTTATCTCTTTGGGGAAAATTGAATCACTCAGAATTCTTCCTATTGGACACATTTCTTCTGCTACTGGGGAAAAAACTACTGCAGCACAGCAAAGCAGCGAGCCGAGTATGAATGCCAAGCAGTAAGCAAATCTACAACTGCAGCTAAAAGCAAACAATTGTTGCTAGCCACAGCTGCTTCCTTATTTTTAATTTTTTAAAACTTCTTTTAAGATTCAGAGTTGATTCTTGTCAAGGAAATGTTCTTCCTTAATTGCAATACTCAGTTACTGGTTTGCTAGTCTGGAAATGGGAGCTTTCCTATAAAGCACATTTGATTCCCCCCCCCCTTTCATAAGCTAATGGAGCTAAAAGTCATGTTTGTTTGCACTGCAGCTTCTTCCCTACTGTCCTCTTTCACAGGCCCCCTTTCTGGATGTATTTGACTATCATCAGCAAATTTATTTTTAGGTACTCTCCTTGAGAAAAGGGAGTGAGGAGAAAAATAAATAATGTGGATGATCTTATTTAGGAAATTCAGGGCTGCAGGAAACTGTGGAATGAGGTGACATAAGAAGGGAAATGGAAGAGTATATCCAGCTGTCAGCAGTACTGAGGAGGTCAGGAACTTCACCTTCTTTCTCTTACCAGTAAATCTGTTTGAAAAGCATTTTTAAACCTCTGATGTTCAGGGTAGCAAAGATGTCCTATTGACTTCTACTGTTTAACTTCTTACAACATGAGGACTGAGAACAATAGAACTGCTGTGGATCCCACAGACATGAAGATTTACTAGCAGAGCTAAGCAAGAATATTTGTATTGGTCAGGTACTTTCTTGTGTTTCTCCTGATATAAAGTTGCAGATATAACTATGATAGAAGAGCTCCAAAAACTAATTACTTACTTCAAAAGTGGCAAAGAACTGTGGTAGCCTCATGACAATAGATACATTAAACATGCTAGAGAAGCTCATTACAAACCCTTCAAATATGATTTAAACATTTTTTAAAGGATGCTTGTCCCTGTGGACTTTGATTGAGAAGCATTGCTTGTTCGAGAGTAGACCTAATGCCTTATAAGATGCTCTCAGTATCCTACCTGGCCTTCAGCTGTCATTCTGGACAGCATGTGCACCCCACAGCTCCTGGGGGATCTGCCTGACCATATAAGTGCCTCAGAAACCCTAAGTAAATAGGTACATAGGGGTAAACAAATGAGCTGGACCCTAAAAGCCATTCCTCAGACCTCTCATGGGTAGTGCTGGGTACCAGCAGCTGATGATACCCTGGGAAGAGCAGAGATGAGCCACTTCCTCACCTTTCATTTTATCAGCTGCAGGAGGCCTGGGGATTTGGGGAGACCTGGTGCCTCTTAGCCAGCAGGACATTCTGAAGTGGAATAATGTAGTTCAAAGTCACCTGAAAAGATACAGAGGGCTAGGTTATGGAAAGATGTCTTACACCTTTTTCCTTGGCAATGACAGCTAGAGGTAGACAAGGTTAAATATATTTAATGTCTCAAGGTTAAAGAGTACTTCACTGCTTTTTAAAAGAAAACCCAACTTTTCTAATTATCTGATACAATGTATTATTTAGGCAAGAAGTATTTTTAATTATTGGATTATTACTAAATTCCAATCATTCCAAGCATTTGTGGTTCTAATTTCTTCCTTCCTGTCCCATCTAGACAGTAAGCTTTTCATTTCATATAGCAGTGTCACACAAAATTCTCCTAGCAGAGGTAGAAATATCTGTTCCTGCAAAAGAGCACATTCTCAATTGAAGCTGTAGTAGTCAGAGTCAGCAGATAAAAAGATACCACACAGAAGTTTTTCTTCACTTGCAAGTTCCTTCCTCATATATACTTAACCAACTTGTTGAATTAATGTCCAACAGACACAGATTTTCTTCAGCCATATTGGAAGAACTGTAGAAAAAAGTTTTATTTCTCTCTTTATTCTTTCCCAATATTCAAAATCCATAGATTTCCAAGATGACTCACATCAATACTTCTGATCATTGTTATCTCCACTGTTTTCTCAGTTTGCACATGAACTAGCCATTATTTGAAGAGCAAGCATTTCAAAGATTAAAATAACCAGCTGTGGTACCTCTGTACTTTATGATCAGTTTAAGTCTTCCATTGTCTCCCATATATAATTTTTTCTGTCTTTTTACTGTGTTCCTGGTAGAACATCCATTTTATAAGTTCTGAATTTTTTTGTTATCACCCTGGTCTTCTCTCTTTGCTGCAAGACAGCACCACCACTCCTCTCTAGAGCACTTCCTACAGGTATTTCCCACCTGCCTTCGAGTAACTTTTTTGGGACTCTCAATTCACTCAACCCTAATTTCTTCACATTGTTCTGACCGATTCTGTTCCACTATTGCTGTTCTGTGTGGTACACTGGAGCTCTGATTTCCTCTCAACTTTCCTTATTGTGTGCTGTGGTAATTCTGCTAAAACTGGATCTCATTACCTAGAGGTTGAAATAACTTTCAACAGACACAGAGCATAACACTCCTACTGTTCAGAATTGTTTTTTCAACATTTTAATACATTGTCCATGGTTTATAGCTGCCTTCTTGATCAAGCTCTTTACTTTCACAATGGTAGATTTCAGATTTTTGTAAGAAATCGAAAAATTCTTAGTTTGCAGGGAGAAAAACCTTTACAGAAAAATCTAACTGCAGCAACCTATACACCCTGGGGTAATGTTTTCCATGAGAAAATTATTTCTATTATTTGTAATAAGTATTATGGAGCTTATTACATTGCCAGAAATATGATCCAATATGAACAAGGAAGCCTTTATTATGCATTGAAACTAAAGCAACCTCCAGTGATATGGAAATATACAATCAGAAAGGCTACTATAAGAAAAGCTGGCTGAAGTTTGAGGTTAGTGAGAAACTTCTCAGTCTGATATAGGTTTAACTATTTACATATCCACAGAGTCCATCAAGATAGTTTCACATTACCACAAAAATATTTTTTTCTGCCATCCAGATTTTTTCAGGGCTTTCATGGTTGTATTTCTTTCATGATCTTATTTGAAATGTCATGAAAGGCTGTTCTTAGGCATGCCTGAGGAGATAAATTCTGCATGTTTTGTCTTTATTGTATTTTCATCCTGTGACACTTTTCTTTCCCGCAGTACCAGCTGCCCAAGTTGATAACTGACTTTTGGTGACAGAAGCACACTGAACTTTTCTTCACCTGATAGTTCCTGCAGAGGTGTCATGGTTTAACCCCAGCTGGCAACTCACCACCTCACAGCCACTCATTCACTTTCCCACCTTGCCCCAGTGGGATGGCGAGAACAATCAGAAGAACAAAAGTGAGAAAGCTCATGGTTTGAGATAAAGACAGTCCAATAGGACAGCAAAGGAAGAAATAATAATAGAATATAAAAATGAGTGATACACACAATTGCTCACCACCTGTTGACTGACACCTTACCAGTCCCAAGCAGCAATCCCAGCCAACTGCCCTCAGTTTATATACGGAGCATGACTTTATATGATATAGAATACCCCTTTGGCCAATTTAAAACAGCTGTCATGGCTATGTTCCCTCCCCGCTTCTTATGCATCTTCTTGCTAGCAGAGCATGGGAAGCTGAAATGTCTTTGAGTTAGTATAAGCACTGCATAGCAATAAGTCAGCAACAACTAAACTTCAGTGTGTCATCAACATTATTCTCATATTAACTCCAAAACACAGCATTATACCAGCTATTAGGAAGAAAATTAACTCTATCCCAGCTGAAATCAAAACCAGGGCAAGAGGTCCCTATGGAAACAATAGACTAGACTGTAATCCATATAGCATTTAATTTATCAGTGCTGTATAGAGTCTATCACAAGGTTTATCCGGCTTTAGAATATTTTCCTGTCTTTCAAAACTGTGAAACCAACTAAATCTCCTCTCTTAAGAGTTTTTCCACATGGCTTTATACCTTATAGCCATTTCACTTGATTAGAACAGACTTGCAAATTGTCTGTAAGACAGTTCTGAGTTTTTTTACAGATTTACTTTCCAGTAAATCCATTGTCAAAGAGACTTATTGTACTTCAGGAGCTCCACAGAAGAAGCTATGTTAGTCTTCAGCCCAAGGCCAAACATGACAACTGTACAACAACCATTTTGATTGATTGCTGCTGCGGAAGTCACTGAAAGGCACAAGTCTACAAAAGTAAGCAGAAGTAGCTCTTCACTCTCCATCTTGGTGCTGTAGGATTTATTGACCTCCCTTGTCTCATTCATCAAAAACTTGTGAATTGTCCAGTGCAGAGCCACAAAAATGATTAAGGGAGTGGAGCATCTCCCTTATGAGGAGCAGCTGAGGGAGCTGGGTCTCTTTAGCTTGGAAGAGAGAAGATTGAGGGGTGACCTCTTTAATGTTTATAAATTTGTAAAGGGCGAGTGTCAGGAGGAAGGAGCCAGGCTCTTCTCAGTGATGTCCAATGACAGGACAAGGGACAATGGGAACAAGCTGGAGCATAGGAGGTTCCATGTGAACATGAGGAAAAACCCCGTTTCACTGTAAGGGTGACAGAGCACTGGAACAGGCTGCCCAGAGAGGTTGTGGAATCTCCTTCTCTGGAGACATTCAAAACCTGCCTGGATGCATTCCTGTGTGACCTAGTCTAGGTGATCCTGCTCTGGCAGGGGGGTTGGACTGGGTGATCTTTCGAGTCCCTTCCAACTCCTAATATTCTGGGATTCTGTGTGTAAGATTTTTTACTCTGTGATTTGTGTGATTCTCAATAAGACCCCAACCTGGAAAGGTATTAATCACTGCTAGAGGCACGACTTTCTCATTTCTCTGTGTACCTGTCTTTAGACTTGATGTTAGTCCACAGCTTAGACTAAGTTTCAGCTCATGCCCAAGTCATAGGCTTAAACACATCCAAGGTGATGCATTTTCTCAGTGTCCTGAAGGGATATTAGTATATCTTACAAATACAGCTACCACTCTATGTATCACTTTTCAGAATCCTATCTCTATTTCATATAACACAAATTTTCTCAAAGTTTAGTTAAGAACTTAATAGCTCCAAAAACACCCAGTGAGTTCAAAATCATGGCTCCATTGGTACTTTTAATGTTTCTAATGCATTAAGCTGATATCTGTGATTGATTCATGTCCACAATAGTGGACTATACCTTCTTTACTCTAAGCTTTTCTACAGGTAGCGGGAGAAATGTTTACTATGGCATTGTGAAGGGCTACTTATGTATTTTCCAGCTGATTTTTTTCAGTGTTTCTATTTCAATATTAGATTTCCCTCTTTGGCATGCTACCAAGGTTTGTTTACATTGTTATAATGGGGATGGAGAATAGTATGCTGGTATCATTGGACATGCTAACTCTCTGCTGTGAACAACCAGAGTAAAATGTTGATCATTCAGTTACTGTTTTTCAAACAGTGACATTTTTGTACATTTTACTCTGCTACCAGCAGAGTGAATGAAAATCAATAACATTGCAACAATGTTCCCCAATTTCTCCATAATGGGCTATGGCTCCTAGTTGCTAAAGCCACAGAAGCTGAATTTAAAAGTTAAAAGAATCTCTGCTGCTTCAAGACAAAGCAATAAAGTTTAAATCTCATGTTCATAGATTTAACTAGAGAAATTGTGAATGCATTTGTTGTGGGATTTTTTTTCACCAAAATAATTGTTTGACTATGCTCGGCAAATTAATCTTCTGTCCTCTGCCCAGCTTCTAACATCCATTTGTTCTTCATTTGTGGTGTAACTGAAGGCAGAGCCTTCTGCTACACGGAATAAGAAAATCATAGGTATTGAAGATGAATATCACAACCCAAGACTGTAAATAAATTGTCTTAAAAATACCATAGGTTTAAGACTGAATATCTGGTTTTGCAATTCAGAGTTGTTGGTGACATTTTGCTTACTTTACTTATGTACAGATCTACACAAGAAGTGAAATTAGAATGGATACTTTCAGCTATAGCCAACAGCTCTCTGAGGAAAAAAAAATAACAAAAGGGGAAGTAAATAACTTAATCAAGAGTAGAGTCTATGATGGCATAATGATTTATGCCTACAAAAGTACATGCTGAAAATGGACAAAAATGACAAACACCTCTTTTTGTAGCACCACCTGCATACATGCATTCTACTTCAAACAGACATAGAAATAACAGAAGTATTTTTCTGAGCTGTTGAGATTAAAGGCGAGAGTAATCCATAAGTACACAGACTATGCTGTAAAGATTTCAAAAATTTTTATTTGCACTGAAAATACAAATAAATAAATTAAATAAAAATGCAAGTTACTTTTAATGTATGACATTGTTATGGACATTAGATATACTGAACCTGTTGTCTGTATAGTTTTGCTTTTTATCATATGTTGAGCTCTGCTGGTTGAGGAGTTCTATTTCAATCGTATATAGAACATGATTTTATTTAACAGAAAGTGCTTCAATGGAACAGCAGAAGCATGAACAGTGACAGCTGCTAACTTCATATATGAATCATACTGGTTTGAGGTTTGCATGTGCAACGGCTTGTCTCAACTTTTTGAGAAAGTCCTAGCGACTTACAGGGAGAGTTGCATTCTACTTCACATCTGACAATATCTTATTCCTCCAAAGAAGATACTAAGTTAAAAAGCCCACATGCTCTCATGTTTTCTCAACGTGGAGCCCTCTTCCACTAAGAAAATGACATTAATTCTAGGATGCTCTGCCTTAACATCATCATCAATAACAAAATATTAGGTTTACATGAAAATATAAGACAATATGTAACTGAATTGGGAGGAAAGTTTGTCCATGGGCGCCACAGTATCTAATGGTCCACTAAAAGTTTATTGTACCTTTCCGTGAAGTACTTGATATTGGTAACTGATTGACAGGAAAACCTGAGCAGGTGGACTTCTCACTTCATCCAGAAAAGCATATTCATGATAAAAGAGTTGGAGAAATTTTTGAGCAGATGAAGCCATAGTATCACCAACATTTCTTTTCAAACTTTGCACAGGGACACCATAAATTTTACTTAGTAATAATGAGGGAAAGATGTAAAGTAGTTTGCTATCAAGCTCACTTTCCCTCCAATTAACTTTCCCCTCAATATCTCTTCTAAGTTCCTTTGATTTTGAAGTTCTTGTATAATCAAGTCACTCGTGTGTATGCAGAGGATGATTCTACATACATTGTCTTTTATGAAGGAATAGTATTTCAAGGAGGATCAGTGTATTACTATTGAGAGAACAGAAAGATATGGACTCAGTCCATATCTCAGTCCATAAGGTATCTGGTTTACATTACTTTAAATGCTTAAGCAAAACATGCACATTAGGACTTTAGTCTTCTCATAGAGTCAATGGAAAGTGCTAGATGAATCCCACAATCACCCACCTTACCTAAGGTTTAGATCACTTTCTGCAAATAACCTCCTCTCTCCACTCACTCTCACTGATGTTAGATTTTTCCTGGAGTCCATGTCTGTTGTATCAGTGCCTAAAACTAGGTGAAATGGACCTTGGCTCATGTGATTTCATCTGGATTTCTTCAGTTTCAGTTTTTCACCTAAAAATAGATTGGAAGCTCTCCAGCATGAGAAATACTCATTCGTTATTTATGATAATTCTTTAAAATAACATGCGACATCTGTGGAAGAAGGGAGGAAGGGAGGCAAAGACAACACATGAGCTCAATAAACTGTTAGGCTGGTTTCTGCACTGCTACTGGATTTTATAAACTCCACTCCATTTATTAATAGATTTGCTTCGATCCTTTCTCTTAGTTACTGTGCTTATTGTCCACACAAATTTCTCACTATTGGACTGACAGAGTTCCAGAGGTAAAAGATGTGTTTCCATTATGTTTAATTAGATACATTTCCTGTTTATCAAACCAAGAACCTGTAAGATACACAACAGATTTTATAATTTACTCAGAGAGATTCTTATTTTTATTGTTTTCCTAAGGAACGGTTTAGACAATACATTTTAACCATAGGTCTTTTTAATTTACTATACTTTAACTATAGATTGTTATAGCTCTTAACCCAAGTATATTAAAGAGGGATATCACAAATATTCTGCTGTCAAAAAATACACTAAATAACTTTAAAACCTCATGCACAGCTAATCTTTATGATTTATTTGCCTTATGAATGTATTAGATCCCAAATGGAAGAACAACTTTTGGCTTTGGTAAGGTAAAGTGTACATAGTGTCTTCTCACAACCTATGACATCCCTCAGAGATGGGATCAGGGGCCATCCCTGGTGCCATGGTGGAGACCCCAAACCCTGAAGCCTTATTAAGATTACTGCTAGTGATCTGAATTTTCTGAAAAGTCAGCATTATTGCCAAAGGCTCTTGCATTAAAAACTAAATTTGAATCAACAATTTGACATAACCTCTGGCACAATGCAAGACATATAATGGATTTCATCTCAGATCTTCCTCTCAGTTGAGCAAAGTGCTGACACAAATATCACAAGCACTAGAACATGACCCTATAATAGTGTATGCTTTCTCATTCAGAATATGCTGTGGCAAATCCCTCACAGTGTCAAATCACAGTGAATTAAGGGGCAAGAAACGTGACAACACACGAGTGCCACTGCAGGTTTCCCTCCCACACATGTGCCAGGTTCAGCATCCTGGCAGCCGCACAGCAGATTTTTTCACTTTTGCAAAAGTGCATTCCTTGATAAAGAGGCAGAGCTGATTATTTGAACTGACAACTTCTAAACCACATTTACCAGCATTTTTTCTTCCAATGGAGCAATAAATATTTAAAATAAATGTTTCATAGTTCATAGCACAGAATTCCAGTGTTCAGTTAAAAGCATTCTGCTAAAATACTGCCATCTTACAATAAAATCTGAAGATAAATGGGCTGCTGTGAACTAATCTAGCACATTATAATTTTGTTCTACAACTTTGTGCTATTTTTATTAGCTCTTTCTCTTTGGCTATTGAGGGAAAAGTGTAACAGTGAATGCTAAGAATATATGTGATGTACAGTGAGTTTGATATATCTGTTTTCATTTCATAGTGTCCCTTCCTCTCTCAAAACAGTGACTTCAACTTCTACCAGCCTTCAGGACTGATTTGTTATGATTGGTCTAAGCTAGTAATAGCTTAATCGCCAAAGGTTTAGAAGTTCAGGCAGGAGATCATGGGATGGCTGTCTGAACTGATATACATATTTCCACTGTCTACAAATAGGATTGAAAATCCCAACGTTTCATGATTTTGGGAGAATAAGTGGCATTGAATGCTCTACATTTCTGCTTCAGATTCCATCAAAAAGTAGGCATGCAAACTTCATGAACCAAGGTTAAAATGACTGTGTTTTTTGTAAATTAACAGTTCTCTAACCCCAGTTTATAATTGCAAGATTAATTTCATCTCTGTTGTGTAAAATATTCATAAAATACTGCATATTTTAGAAAAGCTTTCATTATTAGGTTTTGTAGATATCAGTGAAATCCTCAAGTTCAAGAGGTATTCAAGAACCCAGGCTAGTGAGCAGTTAGTCTTAGGAAGTAACCATCTTAGATACTCCTGTACTGGACAAATGAGAAGGAGGTACAATGTCACCGTAGCCAGTTCTCCACTGGCCACAAGAAGCAAAGCTTTAGGGATCTTTAGTGAGAACTTTCTTCTCAGTTAACACCTTATGTTTTGTATGTGATTATGCTTTGATGTTTTATATTTGTGAGACCTACAGCTATACCCTCAGAAAAGGAAGTTCTATTTCTATGTAGCAAGAAGAGGGAGTTATCTGAGTTAGGATCTTGAAATATATTACCACAGTCAATCCAAATTTCTTAGCCTGTAAGATCATCGCCTGGAGATATTTTCAGTCTTTATCAGCCACAGAAAACAAATACAGATAAAACCATCACTAGAATAACTTAGTGAGCCTGTATAAACTGATACTTTAAAACTGGGAGTAGAAAAAACATAGAAACCATTCTCTAGGGCATAAGACTCTCAAATGTTTTCCTGTTTTGGTACTGGTGTATTTTGCAATGAGCAAATTTTGTAAATCAAATATTTGAGCATAAGAAGCCTAATTTTCACAAGTAAACAGCAAAAGAAACACAGGAAAACTAAACAGAGTAATAGGTATGGTCAAAGAATTCCCATCATAAAAATAAAATAAATACTGATTGGATGGTAACCAGTTTCTTTCTGTTTTCCTACAGATCTCCACAAAAAGGAGTGAGATACATTCAAAATACACAGCGCAGGAGCTGCATACAGTAAAACAAAAACATAGAAATACTCTGGTAACTCAGTCATCATACAAACATGGTAATGAAGAAAACACACCAAAACCTCTTAACAACTAGTTTGTGGTTTTACTTTTCTTCTTATTATTATAATTTTTTCTCTCCTCTGTTAGTCTAGATAGGCTTGCTGGTGAGCAACGTACTTGTAAGAAGGCTACAGACACATAGCTATTGAGTGATTCTGTTCTAGTTACTTCTTTCTGGTTAAATTTGGTGCTGTTTGGAATTTTATGAGTAAATTTCAGCCAGGAGAGTCTATATATAGGCTCAGAGTACACCTACCAGAAGTTCAGAAGTTAGTGTTGTCTAAATGGATAAGGTTTCTAAAATGTAATGCAAAAATCAGGCTTCATAAACAGTCTATGTTTCCTATTACAAGCAATCCTGGATAATGCTCTAGTGCTTTTTAAGCGTAGACTAGAACTTTGAATTTTTTCTCTCTCTTTTTTTTTCTTCTGTCAGTGAAAATAAAGTTAAAATTAGCCTAAAATTAACAGTTAAGCATTTCCCATTTCATACATAATAACACAGATGAGAGGAAGATACTCTCTTTCTGTTCTCATAAAACACACACATTCATCAGAATTTATGCAAAGAAGCACAAAATGGCAAAAATAGAAATATCAGCACCAGATAACGTTTAATGATTATTTTAACACATAGATTAGGTTGGGATGGCTGGAGGACCTTTGTAATCATCTAAAGGAAATCCATCACCTATATCACAGAATTTTATTTAGTCAAATCCTGCACTGAACTCATTTCAGCAGGTTTTTGATTGGAGATCTGTGCATGGCCAGAAAAAATGACATCTGCAGGGGTGCCTAGGTGAGCTTGGACATAGACCAAAAAAAAGTGCTATATCATTTCAGACAAATTTGAAAGTAAATTGTTCAAAACCTCATTGGGTGGTGTTGGATTGATGGGTACAGCTCTAGCAATAATCATGCCCTCTGACTTCACACACTGTCTATCTTCATCCTGCCTCAGTCAACACTGGGTATTGAAACCATCCCAGCCTAGCTGACTTTAATTTGCCACAGACAACTTTAGTCCAGATTAATTCTTTTCAATCTTCAGGTCAGGTGCCTTATACATGAATATTAAAACTTAAATGTATGCCCTCCAGTAAGAAACTTGCATGACTTTCCAGAATAAGCAAGATTAATCAGACATTATAATTATGATAATAAATGTAATACTAACTTATGACATCATATAAATTCAGCTAAATGAGCTCTGTGGCAGTAACAGTTAAGAATTAAGAGGAAAGGCAATGACAATCTACATTATTGAAAATAAACCCTTCAGAGGCTGAATTGAAGCCATTTTTCACAGTCCATATACAGTTTATCTTCTTATCTATATGCTCCACATGTCTGGAGGCAGCAGAAATACATGAACCTAAGGCCTCAGAGAGTTAACCTTAACAAGTTAAACTTTGACACAGTATAGAAAAGTGTAAGATAGACAATTATTCTTGTTCTGGCTTTCTCAGAGTCAGGTATGGGCTTCATTAGCACTCCATTAGTGCTCTGTTGTCTGAATTCAGCCAATAGGCCTCACTTAATTTGTAATTTCACCATTTTTAATTGCTTAAACCTACACAGTTTTTAATTTCAGCTTCCTAGATGCATTTTAATGTTTAATTTGTCTACTGAAGGCTGAAAGAGGTACACTGTACAAATACTATGTCAGTGTATTGTCTAATGGATGACACTAGAGCTATGAGAGGCAATGTATGGCATACATTAAAAAAGCTGAAAGATATACACTTTCTGGCCCTCATAATCCTCTCAGAAAAGATTATCTCAGCTTCTTCAGCACTCACACCTGATATTTCTTACTCTAACCTTATTTTCCAGGTGATCAATTCAATTTCACAGTGTTCTACAGTCTTCTTTGGTATTCTCAGTTGGAATAGACTCTGTCCATCAACTGTTATCTCCATGTCTTCAATTTCTATCTCCACTTCATTCAATTTTACAGTGAAGCCTTCAAAATTCTTATCAGTTGTAGCTTGTCCAGCATTTTATTAATCTCTGTCATGTCCTTAATAAATAAAGCCTGACATTGCGCTATAACTCAAATTTATAGACTGTGAAAACTGAAAAAAGCAAGAGAAAATTTCAAAACCCAACTATCATCAGGTTGAAAGCAAATTCCTCTGAGAAGTCAGTTTTATTTATTCAGACTATCAGTATCTAATAAAAATAAATATATAAATATCAAAAGCAAACATTAAATCTTACCAAACTGAGAACTAAGAATAGTTCATCTTTGTTTATGTTGAATTTATCTGAGTAACTATATCATATAAATTTAGTTAACAGAAAAACTACAGTACAAGAGTCATTAGGCCATGATTTTATTTTGCTTGATTAACTGAGACCCAGTATAGAAAACAAAATGTGTTGATTCAAAAATGTTTCCAAACTGGCATATTTGAATTAATTGAAATTTTTATTCATTCTCCGTAACTTGCTGCCAGAAAGCTAGATTGAAATATTTTTAGAAGACTGTGTGGAATTTTATTTCAATGTCATTTTATTTGAGAAATGAATATTTAAATATTCAGGACTGAAAGTTCTGTGCAAGTTAAAAATGACATTTTCATCACCTGTTATTTTACATTGTCAGAAGTTTTGGAGAGAGCTTAATTTTTTTTTTCCCTTTCCAATTACATCAAAATTAAAACATAAAACCATAGCAAGACATCAGTTAACTAAATTTGCTCAGATTCATTCTCAAGGCAGATCTGCTGTAGTTAGAATGACCAAAACCTAAAGATGATGTTTCTGTTCACCACTACCTCCAAAACTAAAAAAGGTTCTGCTCTCTTTCTGTATTCCCTTGCCTACCACTCCAGTAGCAGAGAAGTGACTGAACAGAAAAGTGGCTGGGCTGCGCTCCCCTCTCTGTCTTCACAGGTCATGCCAGACCTTCAAATTCTCTCTGCCCCATCCTAGCCAAGAGATGATGCCATGTAGCAGCCAAGCAGAGGTTTCTCTCTGGCAAAGGAGATGGTAAGCAAATTCATAATGTGTCAAATGTACAACATAATCAAAATCTATTATTCTCAGGCTGAGTGCAGCTACTCTATATGGGAACAATGCACAGTAGCATGCTTGATTGATCCATCTATAGATTGCATGTTGGCACTGCAAACAACAACATGGCCAGAGGTGATACGTCAAACACTTGAGAAAGCTGTGGAAAGGATTTTGCCTTCATAACTATAATAAAGGCAGTATCTACATATCATTATATATACCATTCAACACATAAATGTCAATATTAATGTTTTCAAAATTCAATACGTCAAAAGGATGTCACATATCAAAATGTTCTATAAAAGGGGCAGTCTATTCTGAGCAAAATGAATCTCATACTGGGAAGCAACAGAAAAACTCAACAGCAGTGGTGATCTTTCATACAGCTTGCACTTCTAGGAGCAACTCATGGTTCTGCTCTAATCAAGGAGGAAGTTTTGCAGTGTGGTCTAGATGATGTAGCTCTCAATTAAATGATGTAGCTAACAATTTAAAAAGGCAACCAAAACTAGTAGCCTGGAACAATCACATAATATATTTGTCGGTGTTCTTGTTTCTGCCATGCCATCTGTGAACCTGCTTCTTGCATTATAATTCTGGGGATGAAAGAGTATTTATTTTTTCTGTGCTACCTACCTCTTAAATAGTCTGTGACTTTAGACTGCAAATACTCTAATGAGATAGACAATACGAACCAACATCCAACACAGGAAGCATTTCTATTTTTATTAAAATGCTTCTGAAAGCTACATTTTGTTACTAATTTCTAATGGCATCATTACCAGCTGAGTGGAACAAAAGAGTCAGATCAATTTTTCTTCTCCAAAATGTAATTTCAAAGCTTTGGAAACAAAGAACCCTCAGGTTCTTTTGCCCTGTGAGTTCTGTTCTGCTCTAAGAGAGTGACAGCACTATGTAACTATCTAAAGTCTTTTAGTTTGGTATTTTGCACTTAAAAATGTTCAGTATTTCAAAATAACACAGCTTCTCATTTGACATCTTTACATTCACTAATGTGTTTGATTTAAAGAACACAGGATTTAACCTATAATTGTGTCCACAAAAGGCTGTCCCTGCTCAATAGAGCTGATGGAGCGGGCATGAATATCAGCAAATTGATAGAGCCATGCAAAGAAACAAGGAGACAGTGTTGGTCAGCCAAACAATTCATATGGTCTCTTGCTTCTTGTAGACAAGGAAGTCTGTTTCCCTGGAGAAGGACTATCACTCCTCTCACACAAATGAAGTACCGGTGTGAGGTGTGCTACCTCTGAGCTCCCCCACCCCCAGGCAGCCCCCAGTGCCACAGCAGACAAGAGGGAAAAGAACAGAAAGTGGTCTTGATCGAGCTGGCAACAGCAAAACAACTGTGAAGGCTTCACAGCCAGGGGAATGGCTCCAGATTCAGCAATGTCGTACTCACTTTTGAAAAGCAAAAAAGATACAGACCTTGGGGACTAGAGAAGTGCCTGAAGCTAGAAATTCAGTGAAAGAGGAATTGCAGCTAGCTGCTGGGAGCCAGAGTGGAGACTAAGCCAAAACGAAACAGTCACAGCTTTTATACAATTAATATAGGCTCTTTTCCAACAAAATAACCTTTTCTGCTTTATTTAATCATTGAAATTAAATGAATAATAAGGGATAGGGAAGAGGAATTGCCCGGTTCAAGAACATCCTGGACGATGGAAACTCACTGAACTTGGCTGCTGCTTTTTTCTTTGTAATTTTCTTCCTCTGAGGCAAGAATGGAAGAAGAAAAATGAGAGAATCAAAATCAAGTGAGCTGAGGAGTGGACAGTTACTTGCCGTTGGGACATTTCTGTGTCTGCTTGGTCAAGAGAATGAAAGAGTCACATTGAACACCAAGTGGGGAAGTAGCAGAGGGACTTGCAAGCCATTAGGGCCATTATTTCCACCAATGTGATGAATAGTCAGGGTTGGGAAAAAGGAAAACAGTATGAAACTCCCATTGTTGTGCAAGAGCAAGGCAGCAAGACAGATGAGCTGGCAACAGCTAATGTTGACCCTCCTGTCAGGTAGAGAAAGTGGGGCGCAAATGTTCACAGCTGCTCAAAAACAGCACAGCATCAGCAGCTAGAGAAGCAGTAGTTACTTCTTCCACCTCTTCTGCCTTAGAAACTGAGAGTGCAAGGACTGAAATAGCATTGAAAAAAATATGTGTAAAGGTAAAGGAAAATTAATAAATAAATCCTGTAAGGCAAGTGTTGAAGAAGTAATGCCAACTAAAATGTATGCTTTACTCATGTAAATATTTTCACTTGCAAGTTCTGATGCTGTTGCTCCCATTTTCCCTTGTAGATTATTGCATGAACTAATTCTAAAAAGGAGAGCATAGATACATTGGACTGTGGTTCTATACATGGCATTGTGGATCCACAATTTCTTGCATTTTAAGTTACTATAAGTGGAAAATTTGAGGGTTAAAATAGGAACACATGTAGAAGGAAAAAAAAATAAAAAGACATATTAGGCCCTAAGGAGGGAATCACCTCACCTAAATTTAGATGTCTGAAAGGTTGAAATATTGAATCCCTCTATTCTCAGAGGTACTGCTGCAGACAATAATTTCATAGGATAAATGTCTGAGTTGCATTAGATTGATTTAGATTAATTTTTCTCCTGGAATTACCTGTTTATCCGGTGATGTCAGAGGGAGAATACACAACTAACCAACTTTTAAATGAATAAAGGTATGTGGATTATTCCATCATGAGGTTCATCTGAGTATTACGTGCAATGGCACATCTCAGGGAATCTTATTATTAACTTGTATGCGTCACCTTCTACTTCCCATAGAAATGGTATTACACTAGTTCTATATGTAAACACTGAAAAGGGAAAGACTAGAAACAGTTATTGCCTTTACAGGAACAGAAATAAGAAAATAAGAAAATAGTGCTTGTTGTACTAATTAGAATATTAAAATGACATATTAGCATAAGTGTAATCTAATATTTACTAGGCATCTTTTTGAGGTAAAAATCATTGCCTTGAGGATGAAATTACCAAGTACTGCCTAACTGAGCTCTAAATTATCCATATGTATAAACAAACAGTACTGTGAGGTTTTCTGGGCATAAGAGCATATAATACTATGGCAAAAGTAGCATACAAACTTGTGTTCTACCTGTTTCAAAAGAATATTATCGTTTCAGCTTAGTAAAATTCAGCGCAGAAGACTCTTGATTGCCTTCTTCCTTAGTAAGACCCTCTCTCTTCCTCTTACAGCCAAAGTAACATGACTTATCTGTACCATTGAATTATTTCTAGCTCACTAAACAAAGTCACTGCCTTTTTCATGTTTATGTACTCTTCAAAAACCCCTGCAGACCATTAAAAGCCTTCTTCTTGAGTCTCACTGTAGCCAATATGTCTTTTGTTTGAACAAAAACACACAGTCCTGATTGTCAGTTTGGGAACAGGCATCTCTTTCTTTATCATCATCCCCAGATATTATTGCTCATCTTTTCCAAAGTGTTTTAATCCAAAGTACCATGTGGGAGGAAATAAAAAGGCTCAGCAGGAGACGGATGTTAAGGATGGTGTTTCAGTCTTTGAATTTGCTGCCTTTTATAAATTCAAATAAGATTATTTATACAGAGCGATCAAATGATGGTCAAACATGGAAGCACTAAGTTCAGTTAGGGTCAGCTCCCAGGATTTGCTTAACCAAATAGCTAATAATCCTTCCCTGCCGTGTGCACTCCCATGTGACTCCTTTCTGAAACACCATACCAGCTCATTCACTCTTGGCTTGAAAACATTTTTTTTCTTCTTCTTCAAGAAGACCCTTTAAAGTTTTCCTTCAAAGATTGTAACTCCTCTAACTCCAGTGATGATATCCCTCATGGTCACGGTTCTCAGCTCCATAGTCTGGACAGGCTTTGTGGATAACCACACCCCGGCTTCACTGTTGCCCTCACCCCATCTCTCTCCATGAGTCCCAGCAGTGGATACCCTCTCGTCATGACAGACTTTTGAATCACAGCATACAGCTGCCCTTTTTATTTCTTTTTCAGTGAGGGTCCAAATCTACCCCAGCAACTCCTAGAGTCACTATGCTGGGTAAGCTCACTTGAAAAGAGGGAATTAACTTGGAGCTGGGGACAGGAACTGGGATGAGAGGTGTTCTTGATCACAGTCACTTTTCATAGAGCCTAAATTTGTAGATCACTTCAACAAACAAATGTTTGCCTTGATTGTTCAGAAAACCGTGTTTTGATATATGTTTCCAGCAGTCAGTCCATTTAAAAAATCTAGGGATCCAGCAGCAGTGTAGGTATCATGCACATGCAGATAATAAAAGGAAAACTTTACTTCTCATTTCTCAGTTCCCTGGTAGTTTCCACATTTGTTCTGCCTACCCCTGCCCCTTCCCTCATTCTTCCTCAGGACTTTTTTTCTACTTCTGTCTACCACTGATCTCCCTAGCTTGTTCCTCTGATTTTGTGTTGATTAACAAACATATGAGATATTTGAAAACTTATCTTCATGGGCCAATATTTTTGAAGAGGTGCAAGTTACCTGAGGTGCAAATGATATAACGGAAAAATCTGATCATTCTGTCAATCTGAAATGCCCACCTACAGATTTAAAAGCTTGTTATGTCTCTGAGCAACCCTGCTTAAAGTGAAATTCAGGCATCGTCTGAGCAGGATATTGGACTAAATGACCTCCAGAGTCCCTTCTCACTTAATTTTTATCTATAATTCTAGAAATAGGGGTAGTCACTCTAATGAGTAGTTGCTCAGCAATATCGTGAGAACTGGAATCACACCATTTTGTCAGCAGTGAGTGTAATATTGGAGCCATTACCTTAGCTTTGCTTTTTGGACAGATCAGCCAGCACATCAATTTTAAATGGAAAAATAATATAAATTTGTCATTGTAGAACAAAGCAATGATCCACTTACTTCACTGTCCCTGTTATGACAGTGGCTACTAAGTATAGAGTTTTATGACTGCATGAAAAGTGACTTCCTAGCTCTATTTAAGGTTTGTGCTTTCAGGTTTAAATTTATACTCCTGATACATTTTTCTTCAGTCTTGTAGAAATGAATGTTATGGTCATCCATGTAAAAACCTACAAATTTCAGTGAAAACCTCATGTTTACCTACATTAAAAAAAGCTCTTTATGGCAAAAGCCAAGACAAGATCAAATAAACTCCTGAATAATTCAACAGTATATCCCATAGATCCACCACGCAGATTATGAAAGTCTCGAATTCTCAAAAAAGAACCCCCAAAGCCCTGGGTAAGCTCACCAATGTGATGCCTCTGCTTCTCATAATGCAAACAGATTTTTCTCCAAATGCATTTGTGTGCCCTTCTGTGTGCAAGTGTGAAGAGAGGTAACCATACTGATACTTTTAAAAGCTGTCACCTTACAAAGTTCAATATCAGATTCATGTAGCTGAGTAAAGGTAACCAATGGAAAGTAAACTTCAGAAGATCTTGCAATGAAGTGTTCATTACATTTGCCCAGCAAATCTCATCAAACGAGCTCAGCTTGTTTTAAGATGATGATGTTTCATTTATCACGTAGTCAGGTAGCAGGTGCTTTGCCATCTGAAGAGATCCTGAACATGAGCTTAGAATTAAAAATGTAATAGACTGAGAGCAGAGAAGTTAATGCTGCTATGACTCTACCATGGAAAAAATTATTTAGGGCAATCATTTGTATTATAAACAACACCCAGAAGTAATTCCTCCTTCCGTATATGTAGTAGGTAATCCTTACTGCCTTTTATTTTGATTTACACATTTCTTAGATTCTGATAGTGGTTCATTTCGTGTCCTTTTCACACAGTCTGCTAGCTTCCTTTAGTGTGGTCAGGCTTCCTTTTTCACACAGACAAATCTCTCCTTCCAACAGCTGTAAAAAAGATATTCTTTCCCAAGAACAAAGTTGATGACCTTACCCCTTGGAAATGAAGTCAGATTGGTGTGAACACTAAGAATTTACTGAGGAGACAATTACAGTCCTTGTGCTGCTGAAGATATGTTGCTGAAGATACTATTAGGACATAGAAGTAGCTCTGACTCTTTCTCCAGGCTCCTCTTCTGTCAGTGCATTAAGAGGGTTCTTCACAGCTCTAACACTCCCAAATAGCTCTGGTCACCTTTGGTGAATTGTCTTCATTCTTGTTCATGCCATCAACAAGTCCCTACTTCACCCTGTGACAGCACTTCCCAGAATATTCTCCAAATCCTTCTTCCAGCTGCTTCCATGCATAGAAGTTTCTGTTCAGACAGCCCCAGAGTTCCTTATTACCTTTTTCCTTTTCATATCCTATCTCAAAATTTAATTTTGCCATAATTTCCAGAAACACTCAGCACTAGGTAAGTCCAAGGAACACTTAATAAAAAATTTTAAGGTTTTGAATCAACAGGAAGCACAACATTGTGCAAATCAAAAAAATTCTGAACTTCTTTAGTCTGCAGATAATAATACAAAGTAATTTAACTGATGGGAGTGACACCAGACTTTGCTTTCTTTGCTAGTTGCAGCAGCATCTGCTAAATGTGCTCTTCAGCTTCATTGCAAATCCCTCAAAAGTGGAAGTTTCTGCTACTTTTCTGGGAAGTTTAAAAGACATTTTTTTCAAAGATTTTCTCTGAATTATGATGTCTTTTTGTTTTTACATTTTTTCCTTCTTACTGCATGCCCTAAAAAAGTAGTAGGCCCTAACTTTAACACCAGGAAAACATCAAGTACATCAGTATGTTGCAGACTTGCATAGTAACAGTACGTAATGCAGCATCGATGACAGCTGTCCAAATATTCAAGCCTCATTTACCAGCAAGTACTATATTTCTGAATAAAAGTATTATGGAGATTTCATTTCTTGGCTTTCTAAAAGACTTCCTCTGAAACTTTTGACAAATCATTTACTTTCCTTATAGCACTCTGTTTCCATGTACCATCCATGTACTTTGTATTTCAATATCATTTTTTTAGGGTATGATCAAACTCTTGATGGATTTACGGAGGACATAGCTCAAGAAAACCAGTCTTGATTGCAGTCACTAGATACAATCTGTACAATAAACATACAAATATTTTTAATGCCTAAAAGTTAGTCTCTCTTTTCACTTTTTCACAGTTTTCCTTCCTTTGTCTCTCTCTCTGTTGACATATTTATCTCCCCTTAAGTTTACACAGTATTAGATACAGGGCTGCAGGCATCTAGCCTGATGTGGAGCTGTGCAGCAATGGCTAAGCCTCACCAAGTGCTGCATTGTCTTCTGAGGAGTTTGGGTCGGCACATTGCATGCTCTGACGTGATTTTCTGCACTCTGTTTCCTCTCTAGTGGCTTCTTCTATTATGTTGTGGTGTTTGTTTCACCTCTCCTCTGCTTCTTTTCTGATTCACTATAGTCTTCTCCACAGCTTCACAGCTGGCTCAATAAGTGACTCCTGATGCCTTGCACACCAAGGTGGCCTGTATTTGGGGCAACACACAAGTGGCAACTGGCTGCCAACTTGCTCCTTGTCCTTGTGTGAAAATGGATAAGGGAATGCAGAAGCATGGACAGCTTGGAAAGGAGTGGAGCTGCCTTTCTCTGGCACTGGCAGCTGCTCTTTATTTACTATGGGTGATTCAAATACTCAGAGTTTACATTCAAGTAGGGACTGGAGAAGGTAGCAGAAATGTAGCAAAGTTTGGCTTTGGCACCAAGTAAGTCTTCTTGTTTAAGCCTTTTTGCTTTTATTTTTCTTCATCAACTGTGACAATGTTTCATTGGACCAAGGGGCTTTCAACTAATGGATGTCAAGCCTGCTGAGGAGGCTTGCCAGGTCTTAAAAGCTCTATGTATAACATGGCTGAAGAGTTTCAGAATATCTGGGAATACTACAAAATCAGAATTGGAGTTAGAAACTGACATAAATTTTTGTTTGTTTGTTTATGTTTTGTTTTGTTTTTTAAATGAAAGGTCTTAGGCAGAGAAAATACCTAAGGCCTTAATAATCACTTTAAAATGTTTTCCATGATTGCAAAACTTCATGATGAGTGTGGATACTAACCCAAGCCTTGTCATCATAGCATCTGAATATCTTCCAGCCTGAAGCTAAAGGTAATATTCAAATTTGATAGAAACAATAAGAAACAAGACAAAAAGCTTTCATAACTAGAAACCAACCCACATTTATGATTACCAGAAACAGTGCTTATCTGTCAATTTGTCTGTTAATTCCTTAGAGGGTCATAATATTGCCAAGGCAAAAGCAAAATGTAAATGGTTAAGCTGGTGCCATTTCTTGTTTCCGTTATGTTCCGTGATGTGTCAATGAATCATGCAGTTATTTCTCCCTTTCATGTCACATGAATGGATTTTTAGAACCTCACACAGCCTGTGAAGGACAGCAATATATTGACTCCTCTGACCTTTTTCTTATCCTAGACTTTGATTGACTGGTCTCCCCTCTTCTTGCAGCAACGGCAGCCTCAGCCTGTCCAATTACTGAATTTTGAAAAGATGAAAGCAGCACAGCTTAGTTATGCTGTAGTATTTTATAAGCCAATGTTAGGCACTGAAATTCAGATGTCTTGTTCTTGTGACAAAGATTAGTGCAGGAACAGAAAGATGAACAAGAATACCAGAAGAATGAATATTCTTTCAATAAAGACTAACAAAACACTGTGATGGTACAAATTTAACCTGACTTGCTACAATAATGTACTAACTGATCTCTCTTAGATACAAATTCTCACTTCACTACATAACAGTGGCATTTTGTGCAATTCTTACATGAATACAAATGCTGATTGGGTCAATATTTACATATTTCTAGGAAGACTTCTTTAACAAATATAGCACCTTTTTAACAAAAAATGGACTACTATAAGAGTGAGACATATCCCTTCTGCTAAATACCTAATTTGGTTACACTCCAAGGTAACAGAATATTATGAAATATCTAGAAATCTTTCTTCCTTTGAAATGCACAGAGTTCCAAGCATGAACTTCTGCAAGAATTGTTCTTGATATCATCTTCACTTATGCTGCAGCAAAACAACACTGACCCTAACTTGGAATTCACTAGCACAAAAATCTCTCCATATATAGACAGGACAAGTAAGTCACAGAATCACAGAACATTAGGGATTGGAAGGGACCTCAAAACATCATCTAGTCCAATCCCCCTGCCGGAGCAGGAACACCTAGATGAGGTTACACAGGAAGGCATCCAGGCAGGAAGTCCACACAAATGATCCCATTGTTAGTTTTCAGAAGGTAGTTTGCAGTGTATTTCGGCATAAAATACAAGAAGAAGATTATATGTAGCCTGTAACATATGAAAATCCTGTAGAAAACTAGGCAGAAAACAGACGTACCAGAAAAGACAAGTTTTGTAGTGTTCCAATAATGAATCATGAAAGATGGTTGTTAGTAACTTTGGCAAGCAAGCCTGAACTATACCAACACCATGAGTAATGTATTAATGAAAAATCATACAGGTAAACACCATAGACTGATAAAATTGTGCTGAATTTCATTGCAATTTTCAAGCTGATTAATAGATAAGTCTTTAAATTACATGATCATCCTTAAATGAATGAAGCATGTTAAAAAGGAACAATGATCTCCAGTTGAAGAGCAACTAAGGGTAGTTGGATTGACATTGGGGTATAGGAAGTAATGATAGATGTAATCATGACACTTCTATGACCCCCTAAGAGGAACATCTGCTGATTAAATTAGCTCGTGAGCTGTCTGCAGTTTAATGCTGATCTCTAGTGGACATTATACAATAAAAGATCAATTAGCATGTAGCAGGGAACGTTTGAGAATATTTTCAGTTCACATAGGTCTATACTCAATTTTATTTTAACACCAATTACTGATTGCTGCTTGGCATCTCAGACTCAATTATCCACCCTTAGCTTCTCTATTCCCTAATCCTTTTCTACTAAAGAAAAGGTGCTTATTAAACACGTCCTTGCTTTGCCAGCCTTTGAGTCTCTGCATGTTTTTTCTTCTCAAGTCCTGTAAGTAACATCTTGGTCTCATAGGGCAAAATGCTCCTGACATCTTCCAAGAAGTATTTTTCATACAACACAGTATGGATAAAAAGCTCAGCAGATAAGACTGCTACTACAAGTTTTCGGCATGTATATATATATATCGGATCAAGTTGTTGAGGCAAGGCTTTCAGCATAATAGGCATAGTCTTCCTGGACTCACAGACTTAATAATTTGAGCTCCTATAATTGATGAAAACAAAGCTGTATATGAGTGCTTAGGTGTAGAGATGATATAAAATAACTTAGAAGTTAAAGAATTTCACAGACTTCTTTACTGATAAACTGAAGAAAAGGAGATTAAATCATTAAATACATATTTTTTATTACTCATTCCATGATAAAGCTTGACCACTTTCTTATTGTACTTTGACATCTGTGAATAAAAATATTTTTCATAAAATTATTAACAATAGTAACAGTAATAATTCACTGAGCTATTAAGCTGAAGAAGATCTATTTTCATTACAATGTCTCTACGAGTAGATTGAGTACTCTTTCTAATTGGCTTTCAATGACTCTTAAGTAAAAGCTGTATATGAAGAAATTGGGCCATGAGTACTATTTGGATCAGGCTTCAGGTGGGCTGTAGCCAAATATAATTTAACAGTACTAAGATAAAATCCTTTATTTCTATGAAAAACTGAGAATGGGTGTGTGTGTATATATATATATTTATTTGTGCCAGGGAAATTAATGCTTACTTCACTTTTTTGACAGCTGAAGTTTGGTGAGCTACAAGTAAAGACAGATAGTTGGAATACAGCTAAGAAAATGAAAGCACCTATGTGGATGGTCATTAATATGTATTTCTTTGTCTGCATTTCTTATCTGACAGCTTAATTTTTGAGATTTTTTGTAATATTGGAGATGGATTTCAGTTGTCAGAGGAAGAAATCTGCTTTTCCTTACTTATAGGTTCATGAGGATTCTTAAGTTACCATCACAAACATCTGGTTAATATAGCCTTGGCATGTAGAACATATCCCTTCACAGATTTCATTGACTTCATTGCTGATAAACTTGATTCAGTTGACTGCAGGTAGATACCTAGGATAGGGTATCCAGGCTGGACTACAGAAGAAAACAGACCTCCCCCTGATTGTTTGACATATTTATCAGCAATGTATCATGTCATTGATACCTCACTGTGTCTCAAATGGCTCTAGAGACCTGAGTGCAGGTACCTTCATGGAGCCAAATTTCTCCACTGAGTATAGCTACCTAAGCTTAGATGTGTGGCACTATGAGATAAACCCCCAGATGTAATGTTCTCTAATCTCTGCATGTCATAAACTGACAGGAAAAGGACATAAACTGACACGATAATTTTACATTCTGTTGAGTAATGAACTGTCTTACTTACTATAAGGTTAAGACCTAGAAACTGTGCAAGCAGACTGGGAAACTTCAGAGACTTGTGCAGGAGAAGGAAAAGTTATTCAATTGTTAGCATCTGGGTACTCAAGAAAAAATGAACAGTTTATTGCAACCAAGACTGGATTATTCTGTCATTTCTGTTTAATGTCTTTCATTGTAAAGGGCTCCTACATCAAAAGAAATAGGTGCCTTACAATTGTAACACAATTACCTCTCTACAGGGACAATCTCAATCAAGTAGCACATAGGCTATTGCTAAAGAACTTTGGAAGAAAGCAAAGTTTGACAGAGGACACTAGGATATACTCTTATTTTTAGCAAAATTGTGCCTTAAGGCTGAATTTTCAAATAGAGGCAATTGAATAACTCTCATAACTGCAAGAGACACAGTGATTTGAAATGCCAATCAGGTAATTTCACATACAAATGCAGAGTTCAGTGTTATTTGCATATGTATAAGCTGTTTTCCCTGCATAGCTGTGGAGAGTGCATGACATCAATGAATAAACATTTGTAGACACTTTCAAAAAGCACTTCAGCCTTGTTGTCTGTCACTTGAAAATGGTCTTTAAATGTTCATGCAGAGAAAAGAGGACTGCAGTTTTTCAAGAGTTGGTGGTCTTTTTCCCCACTGTGTGGTATTAATTGCACAATTGATCCATAGCTCTTGGGCCTCAGAGGGGCCAAGTATTCTTGTAATTATTCTGTTAAATATAGCTGCTTTAATTTTTTTTAATGTACATGGGTAGATCACATATTCCTGAAACAATCACCAGTGAAAGTATTTCCAAGAAACTGCTTAAGCCTGTTCTGATACCCAAGTTCTGATTATTCTCCTTTCAGTTTTCCCATTGTTTGTCCTCTTAAGCAATTTATTCTATGCAAAGGAATAAAAATTGGTACCCCCACAAAAAGGGAGGATTTTTCACACCTCTCTCTATAGTGTCAGAAAGTGTCATGCCTGAAATAGTACTAAGAGACTAACATTTAGAACTAGCAACATTAGATTCTCTTCTATGCTTAAAAAATGAAAACAGGTTAATATTTACTGAGTTAAAAGGCTGGTTGTGTGAGATAATAAGCAGGTAAATGGCAAGGCTAATTCATGGTTTGTTTCAGAATCAGTTTTTCAAGGCTGCTTAAATAAGACACAGACATTCACCAGTCAGCATATATCACAATCCTTAAATCCAAGAGCCAATTTGCATAGGTCTTCAAAATCTCCATGAAAAATCTAGTGAGGTTGAAACAGAGTTGTCAGTTAAGAATATGGACAGTCTCTTATAGCTCTTTAGCTTTGCATTCATTGAACTTCAGCATACTGTTGGGTTTTTGTCAACTTTCGAAGGGTACGTGTAAAACGGAATAGGTTTTGCCACTGGATTTCTCTAAACCTCACTACTAAAAGGTGTTTTTGTTATTTATTTCCCCCTAAGAGTTTTAGAACTGTACTGCAGTGAATAGCTTTTTCTGGTTTTATAATTTGTTAATTTATCATTACCACAAAGGATCTAAAAAATACAAAATCAAGTGCCTATAGTAGCAACCAAAAAAGCTCAACAAATATATAATAGGAGACAATTTCTTGCATGCACCAATACATCACAAGAGGGTGAATTAGAAAATTCACAATTAGGTGTAGCTTTCAACAGCCGGTGTCTATCTTTCCTTTGCAGAGAACATCCTAATTTTCCAGCAAGATTTTTAAGTGTATCATTAGTTATTTAGAGAAGAACTTAAATGTCTTCTCAGTGACCTTCACCCCCTTGTGAGTTCCCTATCTATCTTAAATGTGATACTTTTTCTGTCTGCAATAAAACACATATTTCCTTGGCTGGGTGTGAATTATGGTATTAAGAGGGTGAAGACAGTGCAGGCCAATGTAAGGGGCTGTTCCTTGGCTATAATTAATTTACCAGCATAGACATTGCCTTGGAGCAACGTCATCGTGGGTTTTTAACTGATCTGTTCCTGTAGCTACTTCATAGTAAGATGGAAGTTAGCATAGTGAGTAGAGTGCATTTTATTTGCTTTGAGATAGCACACAAATGCTCTGAGATCAGGACATGGTACAAATGCAGAACAAAACAGGAGGCTCAGTCCATTGTGCAGCTCCAATAGGAAATCTAACAGCCATTTTATAAAGCACTGTAAGGAACATCATATCAATAAATTACCTTTATAATGCTCTAAGCCAATGCATCTCAAGAATGACTCAGGGGCTCAGGAGGTTGTGAGAAAATGGGTCACAGAAACAGAGAAAAAATGGCAGCCTTCTAGCACAAGCAATCAAACAAGAGGTCAAATGAAGAAGAAAAAAAAAACAACAAATAAATGAACATTCATATTTTGGTGGTAAATGGAAACTATGAGAGTAAGAACTGTGTGAGATACCCAGAAGGTGTTAGTTCATGAAGATGAGGTGACCATTGCTCAGGAAGTACTGCTGTAGGACAAGCATCAACATTGCTTGCTGCCAACAGAAGCTTAAATTATAAGTTCAAGGTGTGTGACATACTGCTGAACTATGTGGGGCACATGTGACCTTACTTCAGAAGAATTCCTACATACACATGACAGTGCTGCTCTGTTCAGAGATACTGGCTTTTAGAAGTACCTTAGCTGCACCATCTCAGGAAGCTGCCTCACACATTAGCATTCATGGAAGACATATATCAATATCTTTTGAAAATCTTCCCGTCTATGACCAGTTTGCTGTTCAATGTAGTATGGTCATGATCTCTTCTACTTTTTTCTGAGAGAGAGGCCTCTGATAGAGGCTCTGGGGAGCTTCAGATGCAGGAAGTTTTGCATACCTCTGTATTTTGTGCAGTGCTATCTCTTAGTCACGTTCCCGGCTTCAAATATTCCCAACTTCAAAATGAAAATAAAGATAAAATAAAGCCACTGAATCTGCTGCCAGTAAATATAAATGCAATAGGAAAGGATCTTCATAGACTTTATTTTCCTGCAAGCATAGAGCAATTGTATTGTTCATCAGAGTTCCTGAAAGCATCTTTTTCCCTCCTTTCTCCTGTGTTCATCTATCATGCTAACTGCTGCTTGGAGAAAAATGAAGAAAAATATTAAACTAGCCATGATCAGTTATTTAGTACTGAGAGGGAAAGGTTCTTTGTTAAGCCTTTGAAATTAAAGGAGATTTTAATGTCATTCTCAGATTTCATTAATTTAAGTCAAAAAGTCAGCTATTGCTGTCTTTTTTCTGTCAGTTAAGCAGACATCTGTAGTGAGTGAATTTTCCCATTGGTTACATAATATCTGTGCCAGAAACAGGTGAACAAAAATCTGTATTATCAGGTTAGGATAGCACAGGGAAGAAGAAGAGCTCCAAGATTTCCAAAGAAGGAAAGATATATCAAGGAAATATAAAGCTGTTAACTCATCCTTACTGTTGTCTCCTCTGAGTCCTGAAAAAAAATAGTCTGAACTTTGGCCTGGAACAAAAAATTATGTTTAGAAAAGAAACCTTATATTTTTCTGTAAGCTAAAGATATTGGTATGATGTCACGGACTAGCAGATCTCAAATTACCTTATCAAATAGATTTTACTCATCTTTTAAAGTCTCAATGTGGGCTTCTTCTCACCTGGGTTTATATGTCTGTTCTGTAGGCTTGCAAGCTAGTCATCGAGGTCCCCTTAGAGTCAGCAGAAAGAATTAGATTCACTGGTCTAATTCAGTGTGTTACAGAGATAGCTGGTGATTCAGCAGTATGGATTTGGTTGGAGATTTTATTAACTGCTAGTAGGTGACAATCTTTTGCCACTTTATTCTTGAATTTCTGAAGTGAGTATGAGGGAGTTGTTGCCTTGAAAGAATTAAAATATCTCTCCCTTTCCCCTACTCTCATGTGATGCAGTGGCAATGATGGATAAAGTAAGTCTTCTTTTCATGAAGGCTTATTATCTTTTTGATGGCCTGTCTAGAGTACATCTCTATATTAACCTTGCAATGCAGCCAAGGTACAACAAATGCAATTATGGTTTAGAAAATAAGAAAGGCATTTTAATAGTTCTCAAAGTGGGGAAGAAAAAAAAAAAAGGAAGAAGAAAAATAGAGAGAATCTGATGCTACCTTCTCCAGTTATTAATCTCTAGACTTTATGTTTGTGGTTTAGCATTTTTATTTTTTTTATAGAATGATTTCTTAGCTGAGATGGTTCCATTCAGGTATCCAATTACTGTGATCTCACTTGTAGGGATGGGTATTTGGTGTCTTTCCATTCTGCAGATCAGTAGCTTGTTACACTAAGCCATAAGATGTGATGCAGCTCTCTTTTTTCGCATTGCTGTCAAAGCCTTGTCTTTTCTTCTATCGCAGCTTAATGCAGCACGAGGCAACGCGCTTGACAGGAATTATGTTGGGCAGTGCAGCTTCTTCACTTCTGTTTTGGTTTTATTGACAGGTTGCAGTAACCCTGGCAACCACCTTGCTGCATTGTTAGTGCCCGCGTACAACGTGGTGGTGCACATGCCTGAAGGCTGCCAATGTTGTGAACGAGTGCATGAAATGCTGCCTTGGATTCTCCCTCCTGCCTTGTATTGTTCAAGGGAACTGCAGAAGTTTGACAGCAAAACGCTTACTATTTAACAGTGGGAATTCTTTTCACCACCCAATGAATGAAGGACAAGGACTTTGCAGTTTCAGTTGAGATGCCTTGTTTTATGGGAGTGAATTTTTACCCCCTTGCAGAAGTCTACAGGACAAAAGTGCCTAACCCTAATCTCTGGAGTTATTCTACCCAAGAAGTGGTATCCTTGACAGCGCTACCAAATACAGTTATTGCTCTCCCACTCTGGGATGCCATGAGACAAGCTGCCCCTACTCTATCCAAATAGGCCATATTAGGAAAAATACCATTGCTGAAACTGTAGGCCTATGTGACTTTCCAGTAGCCTGGAGACCTCAAAGAACTGGAGCAGTGAAGGGAGAAAGTAAAACAATTAACAGTAAAAGCAAATTTAAACTTATTGTTGTAAGTTTTATTATTGCTTTTATGTATTTGAAGAATAATGTCTTCACTGTGCAAAGTTTATCTACTGTTCTGTTTAGAAAGGGATTCCATGACCCACAGATATATGTCTTCTCTCATGACAACAAATGCAATAGAGAAGAAAATGGGGTTGTTTTCTGGCGGAGGTGGAGAGAGGAAGCTAAAGGCAGAAACAGGGTTTTGTTTCCACTTACAGCTTGAATGGGTAAGGCTGCCCATCTTCAGGAAAATTCATTAATTGTGACGGTAGCTATAGCAACACATATACAAAAAACAAAACTATGGCTTCCCAAGAGACAACAATATACCATTGTATTCTTGTGAGAGTATGGATGCCGGTCATCACTGTAATATGTACTTTGGGAGCAATTAAGTTGTTTATGATCATGGTCTCATTGTACTTGCATAGCAAGTACTCCCCTAGTTAACTTTCCCAAACACGCATCTTTTCCATATTTCAAATGCTTAACTGTTTTGAATGTTTAACTGTTTCACTATCTTTTAGTCTTATAGAAAAGAAAATTAATGTGTAACTTCTATGGTGGTTTTGAGTTCTCTCTTTTCCTTAGCCTACTTGTTATTCATTCTGATTCAGGCTTAACATTTCTACAGTGCATTGTGCATAATGGAGAAATCTTAAAACAGATGTGCCATTAAAGCCAGTACAAGATTCATTAAAACATGTAATGACAACTGTATCTGATGACTGAGTTTTTAATACAGAAATTCAAGACTATTGAGGTATAGAACCAAATGCAACTCAGAGGGAGGAGAGATTTTGATGTATGCTCAACATCAAATTCAAGTTTGCTATGGTCAGTACTGATCAGCTTATGTTCATAACTGATATTACTTGGGTAGAATGTGTCCACTTTCTGAAAACTGAGATAAATCAGTTTTGTTTTCCTAAGGGCATCATTTTGTTGCACAAAGCACAGTACAGAATAGGACACTGCAGAGCTGCCTTGCACAACAGATATAGCAGGTAAAAGACACAGAAGGGAATGTTTAAAAGGGTGTCTGAGGATACAGAAAAATTATGGTGCTGTTGCTGCCTCAGTAGATTATCAGGTTGGACCAAGTCTATTGGCTTACACAAGCTTCCTTCAGGGTCATGGCAGCAAGGAAGAAGACAGTAAGGAAGCATACTGAGCAACCTGTTCTAGTTAAAGATGTCCCTGATTACTGCAGGGAGGTTGGACTGGGTGACCTTTAAAGGTCCCTTACAACCCAATGGATTCTGTGATTCTATGATGATTCTGTTTTGACTTTGTGGACTGCTTGAGAGACTGGAGGAACAGGCATGTAATAAACCCTACAGCTCTGTATTCACATTATGGCCATTTTGAAAGTGAGTCTTTAGCGTATGTCTGTAGCTACAAACAAAAAAGACAACAGAGAAAAAAACCCTAACAAATACATAAAAATCTTGTTCAATTAAAAATATTACTTGTGTTTGAATGTATGTGTTTTCTTTTCCATATATCTTTTCCCCTGACACTCTGCCTACCTCTGAAGAGTGTGAGGTATGGGAATCTCAGCACTGTCTGTGTCTTGCTTTTTAATTACTATGGAAATAGCTATCATGAGTACTGATCATTTAATCCAATTTACATGGGCTTTCTATTAGAGACAATGCCAGTTCTCTGGAGAAGAGAAATGCTTTACAAGCTTTTCCATGAATACCTTTCAGAGCTGTTCAGTTCTTTTACAGCATTCCCATTTGGGTGGATGAACCAGTTACAGAACTTTTGCCAGCTTCATATTTTGATTCCAATATAGTAGAAGAATTCAGTGCCAATACGTGGGTGAGCCATCTGATTTACCCTTTTGTTTTTACAAATGAAAGTTAAATTAGCAAAGGTTCATATGAAGTCCCACCTATCAAGTAAGTCTAGAATTTACAGCCAAGAACATTTGTGTCTTCTCATGCCCAGACCTTTTCACTGAAAAAGTGATATGACCAGGCTCTGAACCAATTCCTTCAAGAGTTGTGAGTTACAAACAGAAAGGGTAGCAAACAAAGCAGTAAGTCTTTGTAGAACCTGCTGAATCGATTAATGAGGTACTGTTATAACCTTTTTGTCATGAAATTTCATGACAAATCCAATGATGAATAGATCTTATCAGACATTGATCAGTCCTTGATTATCCCAATCCTGAAACCTACAAAAGAGACTAAAGAAATCAAAAATAATGAATATTTGCAGTCTGCTTTATTTACTAATGTTCACTTTTCTTCACCTATAGGCCTGATTCCTGCAGATTTCTTAAAAAAATACAGTCAGTCCTAGTTAAAAGGACTAGTTAAAAGCCTTTCAATGGTTGTGGCACATGGCTAGAGAAGTGCAAGCAGCCAAATAACTTCTGAAACAGAAAAGTGGGCAACATTAGGAAATTATAGACTGAGAGTAGTCTTGAATGCCTCAAGTCCTTGATCTGTAGAGATCCAGTGTACAAGGCTTGCCCAGACTTGTTTGATCCAGAAAACAATGCAGGAAGTAAGGTCACAGTGTACTATCTGCAAAATCACAAGAACTCTGCTACATTATGGTCTAAACTGAGAGATTGCTTAATTCTCTGTTTCAAAGGTTTTATAGACTCCACTTATGCAATGATCCAAACAGAGTAGTCCATTCTTATATAGGCTTCAGCTCAGAATGGTAGAATCATAGAACAGACTCACAGAATGTAAAGGATTGGAAGGGACCTTTAAAGATCATCCAGTCCAATCCCCAACCAAAAACCGAGCGCGGAGCCAACAAGCGCAGGGAGAGTGAGGGTGCCCCAGCCCCCGCCTCAGTGAGGGAAACGTGAGCTCCTGCCGGCGGTCAGCGGTGACTCACCTGGGGGCGGGGACAGGAGTGTCGGTTAATCCCCTCAGGTAGAAAAGCAGCCCCCAGGGAGCGCGAGCGACCCGGAACGGGGCGAACAGGGAGTGGCGCGGCAGTTTTTGCACAGCAGTTTTTGCACGGCAGTTTTTGCACGGCAGTTTTTGCACGGCCAGCAAGCAGCTGGTGACCCGCGCGGGTGTGGTAGCTTGTGCAGTAGGCCG
>NW_010185538.1:0-43094 GCF_000695765.1 Mesitornis unicolor | reverse complement strand
AAACCCCTCACAGAAAACCCAATACAGGTTGCATTTTCCAGCTCTTTTTGCTAAAATGAAGGAAATCCACGACAACAAAAACAAATGATATAATTCAATTTGACATTGGATGTTGAGCAAACTGAGACCATGCTCTCCTCAAGCAGTTCTGTGAAACTAACCTCCGATATTTCTGTTCCTGCCTGAAATCATTCCATAAATTTGGAGTTTGTTCAGTCACACTCTAGACTCCAGAGATGATACTGACTAGATTTCCATAGCTTATATGGAGACAGCTAAACTTAGGTTTCTGAATCTGGTGTTAGATGCCCCCTGCTTTCTGGAGATAAGTAATATGGATTGTGCTTTCTGTAGGTAAGTAATATAAAAATGATCACCTCCTGAGCTGCTGTTAAAGGATGTAACTTGGTAAAGGTTGTTTATAGATTCACATGCTCTGTTCCAGTCCAGCCCAGTTCAGGCACTGGCTGTGAATTTCCAGTGAAGGATCCCTTCCATCAAGGAAGCTCCCTGGTGACATGAACCCAGGATGGAAAACACTTCTGCTCGTTTCTGCCTCTCCTGTTACAGAACCACAGAATGGCAGGGGTTGGAAGGGACCTCTGAAGATCACCTAGTCCAACCCCACTGCTAAAGCAGGATCACCTGGAGAAGAAACACGCAGGCTGAAGATGGGCAGAGCCTGGCTCTCCAGCACACACTGAGCTCATGGTATCAATTTGAGACGTCCCTGGGAGCTGCAGACCCCAAGCCACTGCCCCAGCTCATGCAGAGTCACAGTGTGCAGCCAGGTGCCTGAAGCCAAATTTCTGCCCCTCTTCTCCCCTCCTCTCCCAGAGCATCATCCATTGCTGAAAAAACCTGGATGTAGGAAGTATCGGAACCAAAAGCACAGGGAGGGGACCATACCAGCCTCAGCTGCTTAGCATCTCAAAGTGAAGACTGAATTCCTTGTGCCTGGCAATCGAGATGCAGGCAGTCACTTTATTGACAGAATTAGTTCATATTCCAGTCCATCATGTGTACAGATAATGCACTTTGAGATTTAGCTACCGTAGCAATAAATTTGCTAACCTAATTTTAAAAGATAAAAGCTCCAGTGAAGTGAGGCTTCATGGCACACTCCGCTCCATTTGGTTTCTGATGCTTCAGAGGATCAGGCAAGAAAACCCTCCCTCAGGTAGCTGCACCGCGCTTCTGACCTCCTCCTCCTCCAAAAGCAAATCTTCCGGGAAGGAAATAGAGCAGCACTAAACCTCCCCTCCCTCTGGGTATCAGCATATGCTGCCACTCTTTGCAGCTGAGAGAACCTCTTTGAGCAAATAAGGAGCAGTGCTGACCTGAATCAGGAGAAGACCTGCCTCCCTTTGCCCTCTCCCTCCCCATTTCTGCAGCAGTTTCTAACTGCCCTCCTCTCCCCATGAGTTTAAGATAGCCATGAGCATCACCAGACCATCCCCTGAACCTCTTACTGGTTTGGAAAGAGAGTATCTTCTGAGTACTGGTGGCACAGGAGACGCTGATGCCTGCAGGCTGTCGCAGCTCAGCAGCAAGAAGTGGCATCAGCAGGAGGAGGGAGAGAGCAGCCTGCGGCACCGCGGTGATGGGCAGACACCTTGAAGCTTTGTGTATGTTTTGGGGTGAGGGATGGCTGAACACACTGGGCATCGGACATGGTCAGACGGTGTCTGGAGATTGCTCAGTACCCACAGACCTCCTGTGGCAGTGATTTAGGGATAGATATTGCAAGCGGTAAGGAAACCCCAAGAGCTGGGCATTTCAAGCTGGATGGCAGCTCAGACATGTCCATGTCTGCAGCCTCAGAGACAGGAATGGCTCAACTGTGTGTGGCCAAAATCTGTGGAAAGAGGTTGCTGTGTGTGCATGGGGTAGCTGTGCAAAGAGTCAGTCAAGTGTTTTACATCCCCCCACAAAGACATCACAAGTTTTAACAGGTCATTTTGTTTCACTCATGATTGAGCTACCTCACGTTGTGAGTGGGACCAGAGTTTCTTATGCAACTTAGCTGAATTAAATTCTCCATTTGGCCATGCTTCAAGGATGGCATTGCTAGAAACCACAGGCATGAAGCCTATGTAATGTTGGTGGCAATAGCTTTATTTCTCTTGGCCATGCTAGGGAAGTGCAAGCTACATCAGACTTTTCCGAGCATTTTGTTGTCTTCATGTTTGAAAAGGCAGTATTTATGTTACCTGCTCTAGCAGTGTGCTCGGTATGTGCTAGTTTAATGTAATTTTAAATAATTGATCAGGACAAAAGCAAATCCTTGTATAGGTTATGTCGTCTTCCTTTATAAAGGCCCAAATGTACAACTGCTCCAAATGGTGTGCTAAAAGCATTTGCAGTAAGGTGATGGTGGCATCTTGCTAGCTTGGAACTCCCCATAAGGAAAGTACACATTGCTTCTATGTTACCAAAATCCAAATAAATTTGTGCTGTTTGTGCTGTTTGAGTGCTTATAGTGCACTCAGAGGGAATGCCCTTACAGAAAGCTGCTGTAAGCTGTTTACTTGCACCAGCTTCACAAGTGGCCTCCAGTCAGCAGCTGGGCACACCCCAGTTCTAGATGTGAACCTCGGACAAGATTTTCAGGAAGTCTTCAGAAATACCAGTTGGTGGTTTCAGTAGAGTTCACCAGAAACAGTTCCCCAGGCCTTCCTTCCAGGCATTTCACCATGTGTGCATTTCAAAGAGAAGCATTTGCAATTTTTTTATTAATCGAGGCTGGTATTAGACAGTTGGGAGGGAAAATGCTTTTTGCCTGGACTCCTTGGCTAATATGTGCATTGCTTACAAGCTATCAGAGACTCCCTTTCCTTCTCTGCTGGCTCTTGGTGCAAGTGGTTTCAGTCATCCTGCACAGCTCCTGGAGTTCATTATCGGCTCTGTGCAGAGCACATCTGTATCATCTCCCACCACTTCTGTCTCAGCTTGTCCCGCTCCTCACTGCTGTGATTTTTATTTTGTTGGGCTTCATTTAACTAATTACTTTCTTCTTCTCCACTTGTATGTGCTTGAGGGGCTGCAGTGCCTGGTGGGTCTCAAGGTGGAGTGGACTACCCAAACCATGGCCCCCAGGCAGAGGAGACACTGAATGTTTGCCATATGTTAGTGAGAAGGGTTTGATAAGAACAGGTGTTTTTGAGGAGTCTCATCAGTTTCCATCAATTCTCCCTTGGCTGAGCCAAGGAGGTCTCCAGCGTCTCTTTGGGATACTCCATAAATGCTGCTCGGGCTTCACTCTGGTGTA
This sequence comes from Mesitornis unicolor, assembly GCF_000695765.1. NCBI lineage: Eukaryota > Metazoa > Chordata > Aves > Mesitornithiformes > Mesitornithidae > Mesitornis > Mesitornis unicolor. Next base: position 39,823 of record NW_010185538.1, on the reverse strand, counting down.
AGCAGCTGTCTCTTCGCTGATCTAAGGCAGGGAGACAGCTGCATGTGAGAGGAGGATCTGGCCCACTTCCATCATGCTACATTGTCATTTTCCACAAAAGTATTTACCAGCAAGTGCTCCAGCCCATTGCCAAAAGAGAGCAGGTTTACTTCCTTCAAATACGAGTGAATGTAGCATGTGAGCCACACCATGTTCTTATAAATGGTAGTTTCTCACAATAAATGTGCTACATGTGAAGGAAGAAATCATAATAGAGGGACCAGCACACATGTCAAGGCTTTGATTGTAAACTTCCAGCTCTGGGAAGAAGATGAGCCATCTTTATGTTGAATTATAACTGCAGATATTTCCTTTTTCCTAAGCTAGTGTCTGTTACCATGGCCACAACCTTCAGAATTTTCTGGCTATTTTACAGTCATTAATAAGAGTGAAAGAACAAATGTTTAATTACATTCTTCTTATTCCATTCACTAAAGTACAGTTGACATTTTAGGAGTCTTCAGTAAAAAAATCCTTTTTTTTTTTTTTTATTTTCCTAGAGAAAAGTAGAAGTTAATTAATATATGCCAGCATGCACTTCTACAACTTCTAAGTAGAGGTGAGGAAACCAGTTTTTTTACATCTTAAAGATACTGACTTATGTAATTTAAACTATATTTTTACCTTGAAAGGTTGGACTAGATGATCCTTCTGGTCCCTTCCAACCTGGTATTCTATGATTCTGTGAAAACCGTGCTGTTGAAAATAGACCAGGAGTTTCCAGTTCTTGTCCTGGACACCGACGGCCACAAAGGACTGAGCATGTCCTTCAAACCCTCTGGTTTCCACCCAAAGAAACACAGTTGAGCCAGGGCTACCCTTTCTGTGTATTTGTGCATCACCAGCAGAGCCCTGTACGGGCCCTGCAGGAGCTCCTGGTAAGCTGCCCAGGTGGTGTGACTGTAGGCACACTCTCAGCAATCCCATCGTGCAGACAAACCTCCAGGATCTGTAAAACATGAGAGCTCACAAGAAGATTCTTCTCCACCACATTGTGGCACTTCTGGTTTCTGAAGAGACACAATGAGACAAAAATTACCCGGGAGACAGGGTCTGCAGGACTGCAGTGTATACAGTCTCTCTCACAGACTGTTCTTGGTCTGTTCCTCTTTACTTAGCTTTACACATGTCACAGTATAGAAGTTCATTAAAGTTTTCTGGACAGAGAAAACCAAATATAGGGTTGCCTAAGTTTAACATTCTGTCTCTAAATGGTGGTGACCCCAGCATCTCATGAGAGTCTTGACATCTTCCTATGCATGCCTCCCCACTGCAGTCTCTCAGGCCAAAGGAACAACTACTATCTGGATTGTAAGAAAGACCAAGTATGAGGTAGGTTCTGAGTCCTACCAAGACTGGTATGTAACTTGTTTTATGCTGAGAAATATGACAAGAAGGCAACCACTGATGTCTGCACACTTCCAGGGACAAGTGGCTGCTGAGCAGGGACTTTTGGGTGTTTGGCTTGAGCACGTTTGGATGGAGAGACCCTACTTCTCCCCCTTTCTTACTTTCAGTGTCTAAACTTATTTGGATCTGTGCCTTGTTACTCTGTGCTTGACCTCTTCAACAAAGACTTCCTTGGTGGACAGAAGTGTTGGGAAGGTGAATGGCCTAGAGGAGTGGCTCCCAAGGTATGAATTGGAATCCACATATTCAGGCTGCTCTCCCATTTCCTTCTAAAGACAGTTGCTCTAGGCCACTGTTTTCTAACTCCCTTTTTAGTATTTTCTTTACTGGGAGCTGCTAGGTATCACTTTTTTGGTGAGTTATGGGAATTTGTTGTTTTGTTGTTGTTGCCCAGCTCCTCTTGGTGTTGGAGTTTGCTCCAGCTAGTACTGCTGCTGACTTGAAGCTATTCATGTACTAAGCTGACCACAGTCTCAGCAGCAATTATGCTGATGCTCATCAATTTAAATATTTTGCAAACCAGGGCAAAGGACAGTGCTGTCTTTCCCTCAAAAGCACAGCGCAAGCTATGGAGGGAAATCCAGCATGGGATTCTCACTGAAACCCCAAGTGGAAGCAGAGATGTTAGAAGAGGGAGTTTAGGTCAGGGTCAATGACTGCAGAAAGTCCCACAATGAGAGATGTGGTCAGTGCACAATCCCTGCTACTGTGTAGAGCTTCAGCATCCCCACCACACTGCTGCCCCTGGGCAGGCAGGCAATAGCTGGCTGGTGACAGCCGTGCCTCTCAGCCATGGCAGGAGCGGGCTGGCTGCCCAACAGCCCCTTCTCCTCTGACCGTGTGAAGGCTGGCTGTCACAGTTTTGTCTTTATTTTTGGCTATGCAGTTATTTTGCTAAGTTGCAAAACATTTCATTGCTGTAAGAGCTGCTTTTGTCTTTGCAGTCTATGTAATTAAATGTGTGTTCTCTCATTATTTTGTGTCTACAGTGCACTCCTCGCTGTCCATAACTCTGATTTTCCTACACTTTTTCCCCTTCACCTGTTTCTCAGAGGTAGTGTCATTTCCCTGGTGGCAGCAAGTCCAGTTGATAGAGGGCTTGAGCTCTGGGCTTTAGGAACTGATTCTTTCTACAACAGTAACGTAATACTACAGACTTACCCTAATTAACTTGGTGTAAGCTTAATACCATGTTACCTAGCCTGGCTAAGCTGGTGTAGGACAGAAATAATCTGTTACCTACATAGGACAGAAACATAAGCTCCCTGGAGCATGAGAGGAAGCAGGAGAGGGTCCATTCAGTGAACAGCACATTTTTAGGCAATCCCTTACTTAAGGCACATTTTTAATTTTCAGTCATGGAAGAGAAGCAAGTGCCCAACTTCCAGGATCTGCTTCACACTCCGTGCACGTCTGATCCCATCTCTCACAGCAGCATCTCAGCAGACCTGCAGCACCAAGGTCACACCAAGGTGCAGACAGTTCTGTGCAAAGCAGCTTTGGAGACTGACCTCAGAGCTGTTCCGCTGAGCAGATCTGGAAGACCCATTTGGTTGTCTCCTTGAGGCATCCACAGTCCAGTCTAGCATCCCACCTCTGTGGCTTTCTCCCTGTTCTGGTTTGTACTAACCTATCTGCTAACCTAATCAGGGGGGGTCTCTTGTTTTCTCCTCTTTAAAGTGTGTCCATCTTTTGATATTATTTAAGCTAATGTTATATAGATACACATATGCACACATATATATACATATATGTATCGTGTGTATATATATAGTTCATACATGTACATATACATATATTACATGAAAAGATAAAGGTGAATTTTCAAAGTCAAAATAGTTGGAAAAGTTGAAATTTGGGTGATCTGTGCTTTCATCTCTCAACTCTTCTAGTTTGTACCTATTTTCATATAATTTGAGCGTATGTATTAAGGCACTGAAATGTGCCTTTCCTTTATGTTTAATTTTTGTGTCGTATCTTGGAAACCAGCTGCAGAAATTCAAGAGTGCGATCTCTTTGTGAATGAGGAAGATCACTTTGGAGAGGGGGGATTCACTTATTATTCAAAAGCCTTTTATTCAGTGCCTCCTCAAATGCAGACAGAGTCTTTACTTGCAAATTGGTGGAACCTTCACTGCATTGGACCACAGCTCTCCTCGCCCTAATAGTTTGTGTTTCTATATGTGGGCATACAAGGGGGCTTACATGCATTACTGTCCCACCAAGTGTAACTTTGCTTATTTACTCAAGTATGAGCCTGTGAATATCTCAAGAAACCTCTGGAGAGCTTCCTATTTCAAATAATCCAATCTATGTGTCTTTCTCAGAGATAATAAGATATATCCAGACATCCTTGTTCTGTGGTGATCACAATGCACCTTTCACTTGGGTCTCAGTGTGTTTCTAGGAGATAATTTCATCAAGGAGCCATAGTTTCCTCTGTGAACGAGATATTCTAGCCATTTTAAAGTCAAATTTTAATTAAATATGCTTTTATTCTCAGCTAGCTTTGTAAATGAATGAGCTTGGGATGTGTAAGAGTTGCAGAACTCCCAGATGAAAAAATGTGATTTCCCAATTGGCCATTCAATGGAGACAAGAGTGGTAATCTGCTGAGATAGACTTCTGCAGAAAAAAAACCCCAACAGAATAATGATTTTTGTTTGAGACTACATTCAAAGTTCATGTGTTGCATTTTTAAGAAAGAACATACTGTTGGGTTCAGTTATGATATTTTTGTCCTTCTATGCATCAATTATTTGCTTTGCTTAAATTTGGGTGTTAGATCTGGCAACAGTATTGGAAAAAACAGTCTGTGCTTTGTGTATAATGTGTGTATATATAATACAGGAAGATTATACAAATTTAAACAAACTGTTCTTTCACTTCTGTGACCATTAGTATGTTGGTAATTCAGCAGATATATATAAAATGACTCAGAAATGAAAGATGGAATAATCCTAGCACTGTATCAAACCTCTGTCAAGTCTAGGATTTTGTTGCTCTACAAAATGTAACTCCTTTCATCATTTCCCCAGTCCAGCTACTACATACAGAGGCTACTTTCTCTGAGCATCTCACGTGTCTTCTGAAGAACAAATAATTTAACTATAAATTTGAGCTGCCTAATCTTTCCTGAGCATCCTTGTTTACTTTGGGCTCCCTTCAAAGCTGTGCCTAAACGGACTGGTATTTATTTAATAAAGAGTAATTATTTATTTACTTTCTTACTTATTTAATAAAGAGTTAGGTTCTAGGTGAAATGTGTACTAGGATGTCCATGCTCGTGATTCCAAGAGGAGCTGGACAGCACATGCTGTGTAAGGCCCCCCGTGTGGCCTGGCGCAGAGGGCATTTGGAGAGATGTCCTCAAGTTCTTGCTATGTATTTGGCCTAGGCAGTCCAGTTCTGCCATCTACCTTGGGGCAGAAGACAAAAAGTTCCTTTCATGTGTGCATGGATGAGCAACTCGAACCTCTTGGCTGATAAGGTGCTGGCAAAACTGAGCATCTGCTTGGCTGTGAGGTATCTGTGTTTAGATCTGTTATAGCATTCAAGAGTTGCCTTCTCCATTTTTTCATGCTATACGCTATTGTCATCAATCTTTAAAATGAGCTCAAGGTGTCTAATACAGACCAGGGTCTCAGATTTGGCACAGTTTGAGGCACACTGCAATACACCTTTCATCACACTTTTGCTAATCTGCTGCTTTTCAGGTGCTAACTGCCTGTCCCTTGCCCCACAGAGGTTAATGACCGCTTCCTCCTCCCTTAATATCCCTCTCTGTTCCAAACATGCTAATTACCCTTTTCCTGACATTTTTAGTGCATTAACAATGATTAATTTGCAGGCAACCTTTTTTCTCTTCTGTGTATAGCTTGGGGCTCACTGCTTTGTCTGACCCATTAAGATATCTATGAGAGTCCATTTATTTTTACATCATTAGGAGGTTACATAAAAGATATGTGAAGATTTTTCTTCACAAATACTCTTCTTAGCAGTGGCTTTTAACTGTTCTCATGCAATTCTGTAGTATTTATCCTCTTCTGTCCATATTATGTTCAAAAGAGGGTGAGGACACACAAGCTTTGTGCCACTGAGGACTACCTGGTACCCTGCTAAGGGGCAGCATGTGGAGCCTTTCAAGAGCACTAATATAAACCTCCAGTCAGAAAGCAAGCCCATTATTGGATTTCCAGATGCATATCTAAGCAACAGGTGGAGAAGGATACACAAAACGTGTTCAGAAAGACCTTTTTTTCTCCTATTTAAGCAACAGGGAAAGTCCAAGTGATGAGACTTGCATTATTTCACAGCAGCTCCCCAACTTTCGAATTTGTGCTTAGGGTAGCTACAACAGCTGTTGTGCCAGGGCTCCAGCAGACCATGTTGCTGCCAGGGTGGATCCTCATCTCTTGGACAATACAGGTTTTTTTACCACATGCAAAACTTCTTTATGCCTGAGCCAGCATCATGGGGCATGGATTGTCCTCCATGTGCTCATGTTCCTGGTACCTGGTAGCCCTGTTAGAGGCCCTACTATGTCCATTTTCCAGGCTTCTCTGCAAGAATATATAGATATGTGGGCAAGATGACTACTCCCAGGTCTCTGTGAGATAAATCACATAGCACTTATGCACACTTGTTTCTGAGCACATAAAAAACTCAGAGTACAGGGATCCCATCATTTAAGTGAAGTACATGCAGTTGAACTTTGGCCTCTACTGCTTTGACTACAGCAGAAAACAAGGGTCTAAAAATAAGGAAATGTTTGCCTCTTGGAAGTTTTCTAAGCAATTAATCTAAGATTATTGATGTTTCTAATTTCGTCAGCACAGGGAGGACCATCAGTCATGCTCAGAAATGCCAGCTCTGTGCTGATAGCTCATAAAGTGGAATGGCTTTTTAATGAAGTTGTCAGAAGAAAGGTTTGCTGCCAAAATCAAGGATATTGCTCTATCCCACTCCTACTCCTTCATCAAGGAAACTTCCAAGAAAATTCTGGCTTACTCCCAAAGTTGTTGTGTGGGGTTTTGGGGGGAGTTTCTTTTTTTTTATTTTATTTGAGTGCCTGAAAACCAAATTCAAAGCAAAATTTACTGCCAACCTTTTAGAAATCACAGGAATGACAAGATATGGTGATATGAGGTTTCACAAATCAGTATGAGATCACTGAAACTGGTTCCCATCTGATCACAAATGAATGAATGATGTGTGGGTTTGGACTGTGTTCATGATGTGATGATAGCTACATCTTTCATTTAGTTTGAGATCAAATTAATCTTACCAAGTGCTGGGTGGTAAACGGTTGATAAGTGACTGTTTTATCACCCTGTGGAGACTAATGTGAAATCATCCTCATTTTCATTTAACTGAGTAATAGATTTTAGAGCACCTTGCAATAAAATACATACTGTTTCTCCATTAATGACTCCTTTAATATTCATTAAAAAGCAGTAAGCCTCATGGGGAACATCCTTCTTTTAATAAAGAAAAAGCAAGTAGGACATCAGAAGTTTTATATATATAATTGTGTGGTTATGAGTTTCTTAATCTTTCTTGGAGGATTCCTTTGGCAGTTCACATGAGAATCCCTGTGTTGCTCACTGATTTAAGTGACTTTCCAGTGAAATCATTAGAACATTAAGCTATGAGACATGCTTGGTGGAACAGGATGTGCTTTATTATTGAATAAGTGATTTGTATGGTGATTTTATATGGCACTTTACAAACAGCGGGCTGATTCTTCAGTGTTCATCCTGTTTCTAAGCAGAGGAGCTTCACTCATTTTCATAACATCAATAGCAGAAGAAAGAATTAGAAAATATTTTATGCATGAAGTGAGAGAAAGCTTGGAGTGGCCAGGGAGTGGGTTGGGACAGAACTTATTGGTGAAGAAGATTTGGTAGACAGTATTGTCAGCTGAAGATATTTTAAGGTCATTTTAAATGCTATATGGAGCAAGCAGTGAGAGGGAGACATTTCAACTACAAGGCCCTTATTTTTATAAGGTATGATAGGAGGACGCAAGAGGTTAAGGTTACTGTAGAAAAATTGGGGCATGTAGGGCACACAGAGAACAGGCACTGGAACAAATAATGCCAGAGAGAGAGAGATCTCTATCGGCGAGATTATGATTACATAAATGCATGCATCACTGAATTAATCAGAAGTATTGGCCATCATGTAACTAGTGAACCTTCCATTAGCCACAGGCAAAAAATTCTGATTAGAGTCAGCATCTCACACACTCGCATACGTTTCCACTCCTTTCCATGTCTGAAAAGTAACAGGAACAGGAATCAGATCATCAAAATCTTAATTTCTAATGAAACACTGGTGATGATGGTGTTCAGAGTTCAGAAACTGCTCTTAAACAGCAGCACCGGTACTCTACCATTAAGACAAAAGCAGCAAGACAAAAGTGTGGTGGATGAAATGGTAATAATTTGCTAGGATTCAGATACAGAATAAGTCTTGCCTACCTATTTCTTTTGGATTGTTTAATTAGAGAGACACACACAGAGATTAAGCCATAGATGGTCTCCTTCCAATGTTTCCAAATCCTGCTGCTTCGTTCATAATGTATGTCATTGTTAGGATACGGTTTCAACACAGTGAATGGTTTGGGAAATGCCAATACTTCAAAACACTAACAGTAGGAACAGAAATACAGAGGAAATAGAGAAGAATTTAAGAGAAATTATTTGAAATTGACTTCTTCAAAGACAGTAGAAAAAGAAAAATAGTGTTTGTTCTAGGGAGCTAAGAAATAGTAGTGAAAAGTAAGTGATATGGGAAAAAGAAATAAAACATCAAAGAAAGAACAAAATTTTACACAGTAACAATAGATTGGTTTATGCAATGTATAAAAGTCCCAGAAAGTGAAAAATGTGGAGAGGCACTAGAAGTCACATACAAGAAATCTCAGAGAAGCTGACATCTTGAGAACAGTGAAGAGACAAAAGTAAACTGGCCTAAAACTGTAATAGGATCAGCATTTCTATTTATTTACAGTCACTAGGAAGTGATGAAAAGGGGTGTTTTAGACCATCTTGGATAAAATCTGTTTTTCCTAAAGTTAAACTTTGGAAAGAAGTTTTCTGGTTCTGCCACTTCTACTTTCTTACAACAATACAAATTGTTTGTTGTTCACATAAGAAAAAAATTGTTTGTGTGTCTGAAAACAGTTATCTGATGAACTTTGTTTACTTCCTTGGAGGTTGTTAATAGTGAAGGCATAAATGCTGTTAACCCATTCACTTGTGGAGGAGTTCATCTTAGTTGAATTTACAGAAAATTTTTGGTTTTCAAACTGGCAATTCAGATTTTTCAGTCTAGATTCAGTCCTAGTTTTTATGCAGTATTTCTCAGTGCAGTTTGTATAATGCTATGTGCACATAAATAATTTTTGTTGCCTTTTTGCAAACTATTTTTTTACTACAGTCTGTATTATGACTACATGATAGATACCATTACAAAGGATCCTTTTTGAAACAGTTTATGTGAGTGACTTCTACCTGCAGTTAATATTGAGAATGTTTTGGGCTAGGTTTTGTTTATTGATAACAAGCAATAGCCAGAACATAAAGATTATACAAGCATTTGTTTATACGTGTGTGTGAGAGATGGGCAGAGAAGCACAGCAAATTATTTTTGCACTTAATTTGTAAAATGTTTTTCTATGCCTCTTAAGGGAGTTTGCTTACCGACCTTTACCATGTTGTTCAAACTCCCAAATTCATTACTGTTGAGTAATTTCTAAAATCAGGCAGCACACTGTGTTATGCATGAAATAGCAGTTGGGTAAGACACGGGTCTGTGTTTTTCTCAGCGGGCTGTCAGGACTGGATGTCATTCTGACTTTCAAAATGTACACAAACCAAAATCTTCTTCCACTAACCTTACAGACCATATTCAAGCAAAGTTTTCCATCAGGTTAGTACACAAATGGTGCTTGGAGGGAACAGAAGGCAGCATCTCCACATTAAATGTCTGTTGTGCACCCTGAGATCCAGCCCTCCCAGGTCAGCTGCCTACGTAGAGTGGGGAGAAGCAGGTACCCTGAGGTGGCTGTGGTAATCTTCAGCTTCTGAAAAAAGAGGAGATACCATCGTCACCAGAGGTAACCACATTCTTGTCCACAGGAAACTTCTCAGGGGCACAGCAAAATGCCTGAACTGGGGTCCACAGCTGGGTTGCTTGAGGCAATTATGTGGTTTTCCAGTACCTCATCTGTAGCAGGAAGAATATATCTGTGAAGGCTGAGAAGAGCTTTTAGGAAAAATAACAAAGACATTGTCTTCAACCAGAATTACAATGTTACTTCATTTTGTTGGTGCTGAAGTCCTTCATGTCAATGTGACTTCTCAAATAGAATTTAAATTATGACTCATCTGCATGAAGTTATCTTTTGAAAACAAAGAGATTTATCTTCATAGTAATGTTCAAAACCAGGCATTTATCATGGAACAAATATTTTATTATCAGTTTAAAACCTTTTTAAAATGAAAGTAGCTTACTGCACTGTTATTTTGGAATTACAAGTTCCCTTCAGACGCCGGGGCTGTAGGCTGTGCCGTATGTCACTGGGAGAATGTTTTCTCATACTTTCATGGGAAAATCTTGGGTTTGGATGATGAATTCCGTGAATTTGGCAAGGTAGCATGAAGAATAAAATAAAAGTGGCTAGCCTCAATCTTCCCTAGACAGCTAGGAGCTAGAAACTTGCCATATGTCATTGACTTCCATCATCAATCCTGAGCAGTAGAATATCACCCTGTTCTGCAGTGCTACATACTGTCCCGAGTCATTAATACAAAGCAGATGGCTTTGTTCTTGATTAGAGCTGGTTAGAATCTGAAATTCCCATTCCAAATTAAATTCTGACATTTATATTTATTTTCACTGCAAATTGGAAGAAAACATCAAAATTTCCCAGTGGGATGGAAGTTAAAAATTATCTGGAAACACAAAGTTATTTCACTTCATTGACAATGAATTGTTTTCTCAGTAATGTCAAAACCACTGTAATGCTAAAATTAACATCTAATATAAACACCAGAACAAAATTAATAAAAATATAAAGTCACGTTGAATTTTTTTGCTTTGGTAAAAGGAAAAGATAAATTTGAAGTGATAAATTCTGATATTTTCCCAGAATTTGTTTTCCTGAATGTGATACATTTCCACAAAACATTTTGATTTCAGCTAAGCTGCATTACCTGCTGGAAATGAGGTCTACTGAAAAAAACTTTCATCCAGTGCTGTTCTTTATTGCTCTGTAAATCACAGTCTCATCTTGAAAGTTCAAGGATGTAAAAATTCAGAGAAATAAGACATTACAAAGAGAAAACTAACACTTTATCTGCAGTTTAGAAACTTCTTTGAAAACTGCTTTAAAAAATTCCTACAACTCCCACAAAATTCCTTTAGTCATCCATACCACCCCTTACATGAGGTCCTTCGTGTTCAGGCACACTTGACAGTGCTGGGTTCTGGACAAACCATCCCTGGCGTGGACCTTCGTATTTATGAACTTGTGAATTCTGACATTATCTTCATGCATCTTTTTTCCATCTCCTTAGCAAAATTCTGGTCCTGGCTGCCAGAACCTCCCACTCCCACTCTCCTGTTGTCTACTTTCCTGGAGAAAGTTCCACTAAATTTCTTCAATATGAAACAAAAACTCAGTTACTCTCCAGGTAGGAACCTCCACCATCATTCCTTTCTCCATCTTTAAAAAATACCTTTAAAAATAACTATTTTGCCAGTTAATGGCTCCGTTTTTTCCAATATCATTCTTTCATTTTATCTGTCAACACCAAGTCTCTGCTGTGGGATAGGAGACCATCTGTTAACAATTTTTTAAGGGTAGATTAAGCACAAATGTCACTCTTTGGGAGTCACATGCTATTTATTTACAAAGATTAAAAAATCAAGATCATGAATTCACATCAGCTTCTCGTGTTACTTTGTGCAACAGTAGCTTTCTGCTTTAGTTTCCACTATCCTACACCAAGGTATGGCATATATGGTTACATAAAAGGACTGAACAAGATGTAGGACAGATTAGAAACCCGATAAAGTTGCTGCTAGATGAGGCTGATGCCTGGTGTGCTTGGGTGCTTTGGGGAGGATTATGTTACTACCAGTGAGTGACTTACACAAAGGAGAAACACTTTGGAAGAAAGGAGCATAAACCGAGTTTGATGTGGCTGGAGATGTGAGTATCAGGATAGACAAATTGCAGTGACTCAGGCATGTAGGAAGGCTGGCTTTGCTAAAGCGCTCAGGCCCTTGTTAGGTACCAAAATAAGTGGTGTTATTTTCTGGGAGGTCTCAATTTACTGGGTACAGATGTTTTTTGAGAAGCTGCCTATTACACAGGTGCCCAAAAGGAAAATGTGTTTCTTTTCAGATGCCCAGTTTTAACTGTGGGTGCTGAGTACCTGAAAAATGTGACCTTGAGCATTTTAGAAAATGTGGTTCAGAAAGGGATTGTTAAACAAAAGAGACTTTAGGCTCAGAGGTTTCTCTCATAATAAGAGAGACGGAAAGAAAATATCTGAGCAGAAAATATCCCTCATTGGGATCTTGATGTATGGTCTCCTCTTGAAAGGATGCCACTAGATAAAGTCCCCTCCAGCTGGAAAAGGCTGAGAGTTTTTGCCAGCTCCCCCGCTGTTAGCTTAACACCCGTGTTTATACATGCTGCAAATGTCCTGTGCTTAGTGAAACAGTTGAGTGCAGTAAAATCTGGAAAAGCATCCTCCTGAGGGTAGATGTCCTAATGTACTCTGTCAGCAAAGTCTCTCTTGCCCTTTATCGTACAAAATTAGGCAAAGGCAAACATACTTTTACAAAAATACTATTTCCATAGAGTTAGAAGAAGTCAAATATATAAATATATATCTAATTCCCAAAAGAGTCATCTGAAGTCTGCCAAGACAAAGAGTTAGTTATTTTAAAGACCTTAGATGGTTCTACCCCAGATTAATGAAGAAATAGTTGTTTTTTTCTTACAAACCCTGTGGTAAACTGTTGTTCCTCAATTCTCTACAAATGAATGATTATGAAGCAAAAAAAGCATGTGAATATTGGCATGATGTTTCTTGTTGTGAGCTCTTAAAAATGAGGAAGAATTGAAATGAAATAGTGAGACACTTTGGGAGTTTGAGCAGAGGTCTTAACCAAATCTGTATGAGTTTCTCACTAAGCAGGGAAAAATGTTACTTTCAAGCTGTTCCGTGCGGGTGAAGCCTTTGCTGGCCAGCCCTGGGGAATGACTGACCAACACCTACTGCATCATTTTTCATGCCACTCATAGGTGATGTTCCTCTGCATCACTTTGCAAAGCACTCCGGACAATGCTGAGGGTGCTGAGAAAGGCTGGAGGGCCAGGCTCCTGCTGTGTCCACACTGGAACACAGAGGCCCATTTACATCCACTTTGGAGGGTCACTGTAGGATTTGGGAACACTGATTGCTTTATATGTGTCTCCAGCAGTGCCTTTTCTGGCTATCTTCACTGCTTGTCTATCCATATGTGTGGACAGAAGTTATACCTTAACTGAGCAGAAAACCTTCCTGAAGATGCTTAGGTGCACTCTTGTCTGAAGTGGCAGAGATTTTGTGCCAAGGCGAGTGAGCTCTGCAGTGGCCATTACCACCAGGTTAAGAACTGGTTAATGCCCCCACACAATCAAAATCTGATGGGTGGAGGTGGAGCAAACAGAGTCCGTTACATGAGCAGATACAGAGACACTCCTCTTTGATGGACAGATCTACACCAAGTTTCAGCTAGGAGCAGTTTCACAGACAAGCTCTGAGTCCTAAATGCAAGGCTTTAAGATGGGAAGAGTGACACAGTATGCCACGCTGTGCAAATCTGCATAACGTGCCCTTTTTCCCCAGCTCCCAATAGTAGAAATACTCACACCTAGTCATTTTTCTTGTACCACACACTCAGTCTTACAGGAAACCCTTTGGAAACAGAGGCCTTCTCTGGAAGCCCCTGAGATGCTGAAGCTGATGCGGAGGTGAGGGGTGTGAGGGCATCATCCCTTTCACTGCTCGAGGCCAAAACACCACTTACTGGTCTCAGAACAATTTCAGCCAAGACCACAGGCATTGCTGAGAGTAAGTTAACTAACCAGTAACAGACCAGACTTTTATCTAGTTAACCCACTGATGCTGAAGACCCTGATAGCAATATACTGCCATTTCTTGTCAGGGACACTTACCTTGCTTCTCCTTCCTCCACCCCCACGCCAGCCCTCATTGCTAAATAGTACAAAGAAATTGCAATAAGGTAAACAGGAGACAACGTGGAACAGCTGTAGCGTTTTGCTGCCAGGACAAATCTGAAGGGATAAGAGCCTGGGCTTTTGATGCTCAATGTGCAAGTTTGAAACACATGAACTCTGTGCAGCTGCTCCTGCTGGGACTGCCCATCTCAACTAAAACACAGATCTATAAATGTTTTACTTATTTCTTGTCTTGAGTTTCTCCTGGGGGCTGTATCAGGAAAGCACAGGACAAGAACTGTCAAAGGAGCAATTAGGAGAAGGATCCCTAGTAAGGGAGCTGGGGGAGCAGGGTCATGATACAAAACGAAACAGTAAACGTCAGAATCCTGGAATCAGATGAAGAGATGAATACAAAATGAGTGAAATTTATTGTGATAAACAGGTTATGAGGTACCAATGGGTAACTGGATGGCACATGTGTCCTCTGTTCCTTCTATTGACAAATAAAGCATAAATACTGAATGATGATCCCATCCACATATTTTCCTCTGTTTTTTTTCTCCTCTTCATTTCTTCATTATTCTTTCTTCCTGTTTTTTAATGTCAGCTATAGTTTCAACCAGAAATTTTACTCCATAGTATATGTTTCAGGCACTGGATATTTGTTATATCACACTGCAAATCTGTTTACTGCTGTTCCTTGTGAATATTGATAAGAGAATGTCAGAATTTAAAAATTAATCTTGTTCATGAATTTTATCTATTTTTTTGTTGTTTGCACATATAAGCAGACAAATTGAGGATCGCAAGGCTCAAAATTTTATTGTGCATGTATTTATTTTTTTGCTAAGTACCTCAGTGATTTTTAATAAGTTTGATTTTCTTTCAAAAATATGTTCCAAGATGCTGTTTTTAAAAAAATAGAACAAAAGCCTTTCTTGGCAACTGTTATCACACTGGTTACTCAAATGAACATGTGAAAACAAACTAGAAATGGCCAGAAGAAAACAAAGTGGCTGCTTCCAAAAGCCCGTGGGGTAGTTTTCTGTGGGACCAAGAAGAAAAAATCTCATGACCAGGTACACTTGTGCTTCACAGTGAGGGGCATAAGACCTGAGAGGTTATTCTTCCCAGCGCTGCTGCTGCTGTAACCAAAAGCAGTGTGTCCCATGAGTGGGATCCTGCACTGGCACTGAAATTTCCAGTGGGAAAGAGGAGAGCAGCACTGGAAGTGGCTCTGAGGTTGTGAACATCAGAAGAGCAAAGCAGAGATCACTGCACACATGCACACACACACGTTGCCACCTCGCTCACCTGAGTCTCGCTGGAGAGCTGCAGGATGACTGCAGTGCATTGCCCACATTTACTGTTGGGTTTGCCTTCATGATCAGGCCATGGCAACATTGGTGTTCCAGCCACGGGGAAACAGCACGCACAGATGGGAAGAGGATGTGTCACTTGAGATAGCTGCTGCTTTGAACATCTCGTTACAGAGCTTGTACAGCAGTTAGCAGTATTACAGCCTGAAGGAATAACTGACCTTATGAAGGAAACTTGGCTTGGTATAAACCAGAATGTGTTCACTAAGGCCTTCGCTTTTGGAAATGCACATACTTTCCCCCATTCTGTAAGGGCATGGACAAAAAGGAACCAGAGGTGCATCTGGAAATGTGCACACATCGGATCGCAAATTACAGCAGAATTTGCAGAGGCTGACATGCACTGTGATTGGTGAACTGGTATTTGGTATCTGAAGCTTTACCAAGCAATGATAGCAGCTGGCAGAGGAGCAGCTGGCAGAGGAGAACGAAGAGAGCAGCTCTAACTCTGTGAAGTGTGGAGAACAGGGCAAAATTTTGGCCTGGAAGCCCTGGGGACACATCTCTGGTCAAAGTTCCCCACTCTGAGATGCACTGCAGTCTCTCCCTGACATCCCACCGCTTATCGCAGGGAATGAGGATGCCATGCTGCGTAGTTTGGTCAACCAGAGGTTTCATCAACCAGAACAGAACAGCGCCCCTTCTTTCAGCTTGTGACAGAGCAGAGTTGAGCAGTGACAGGCGGAGAAGTAACTGGGAGGAGTGGGAGAAAGTGACGGCAGGAGAATTTAGCTTGCGGGGACCCTGTACATTGCGCTGTGCAGGCTGGTGTGCGGTGACAGGACGCAAAAGAAGGTGAGATACCTGCTGCATCCAGATGTGTAGCCAGCTTGAGAGATAGATGGCGTCTATGAGTCCACTTGTCACAGGTCCGGGTTTTCAGTAACAATCAACAGCTGTTCTGGAGGAAAAGCAACAGCAGTGACAGTGGGTGGAGAACCACAGGGCCTGTAGAAAGCCCTTGTAGCACAGACAAGTTCTTAGGCACTGCCACAGGGGACTGACTCATGCTGGAGCGCTGCTTTCTTGCTACTGTCAGGTAGCAGCACTGGTTCAGAGTGATCCTGTTGTACAGATCAGCCTTTGGTTCCTTCCAGTGTCTGTCAGGAGCTTCTTCAGCTGCTTGTCAGAGGTTGAAACCCCACGATTGCTAGTCTTGGGGAAATTCTCAAGTTATGTCTTAGAAATCTTAAAGACATCATTGCCCTGTAAGTGGATTATTTTTTGGAAATGGGTCACACTGTGCATGTAAGAAATCAAGAAATGCAGTTTCTGAAGCCAAACAACGAGGTGGTTCATCCCTCTTTTCTGCAACTGTACTGGTGAGCTGGTACTGGTATGCCCATCATCCGGCTGTCTCTCAGCTATGCTGGAGAAATGTCCTCACTTTAGTGGTGTGGTACTGAAACTTTCTCCTCCCATGCCCCAGGACGTGACCTGCACACCTCTGCGTGCATCCTCTGGCTCTAGGGCTGTGCAAAGCAGCTGTGTAAAAGGCTTCTTGCATTGTCCAGTGCTATCTCTCTGCCACTGAAAGACTGTCCCCTAAAGCTCATGTTTTGTTATCTAATTCTTTCTAATTTTAAATTGTGGAATAGCTGAAATCACAAAATGGAGCTTTCCCTGCTTCTTTCTGAAAACTCTTCTGTCTTCATTTTTACACAGTTGGTCTCTGTAGCCAAGCCTATGGTGTTATTTTCCTTGCTATCCCCACTGGAAATATATGAGGCAGGACCTGTCTTCAAACTGATTCTTTCCACCTTTCAGGTGCTTTGTACCTTGTTAACGATGAAGTACCCAATATTCTAAATTCTCCATTTTTAGAGCAACACTTCCCTGAATAAGTGCCCCTTTTTTAATTTTCTTTTTCTCAGGCTAAATAAAAATTAAGATTTCTTGCTGTCTTTGGTAAACTGAGCTCAAGAAAAAAAAGACAACTAAAAAAACCCACAAAAAAAGTAAAGAACAAATAGGGTTGTCTTTATATGATGGGCATCAGCTTTGAAGAGCAAGAGCACTGTTAGAAAGGTGTTGCTAGCACTTGCTTATTATAGTGAATCCACAACAGAAAAAATCATGTTGATTTCATTTCAGGAAATAGGTTTTGATGCTTCCATTGCACCCACACAGGAATGGGTTTGCTGCATGCCCTCGGCTGCCGCAGCTTCCCAGCTCCTGCAAGGCTGCTGCTTAAGCAGGCAACGTGTTTGCCTTATGCTGAGGTTTCAGATCAATGTAACAACTGTGTGTGAGCAGCAGGAAACAGCTGAAAAGAGACCAATGATGGAGTCAGTGTTTGCTGCCTTTCTGTCCAGCTGGTCCTCCCTGTTTGAGGAGAAGGCATCGCTGTCCTGCCTGCATACAGTGTGCTGCACTGCAGGGAAAGTCGGTTCAGTGTGGTGTCAGCCGCTACTTCATTCGTTTATTCTCTTAGATGCTGAATTGTCACAGGCAGTTGTCTGTCAAAAAGCTCCGTCTTCAGGCTCATCATAAAAACTCTGCATCCAGACCTGATTAGAGCCAGCTCTGAGTATTTTCTTTATGGAGAAGCTCCTGTGACATTTCCCCCAATAATCAGTGAGCAGAAATTCTTTTCATAGCAACCACACAGCAGTGATGCTTTCCTTTCTGTAGTTGCTGGCTGAGATGGTATCAACCCTTCAAGCCATAAAGGCATCACCAATACATTCTTTTACTAAATTATATTCCCTTCAGAATTAAGACCTATTTTTGTATGTCATGTTGTCCTATATAAGAAGTCATTCATATACATTGTGTCTAACACCATTGTATTGGAGGAAGAAATTGTAGTAATGCAATTAAACATAATGATTAAGCACTTAATTTGTCTTTGGTTTGTGTGCCTACAACATCCATTTCTCAGTTTTGTCAGTAATTTACTTTACTGTTGTGACTGCCATTCACTATTTACGTGCTGTATTTTTAACAGTTAATGACTTACTAGAAATTTGAAAGATCTACAGAGGTGATAAACTGTGGAAAAATGCCGAAAATCAGATCCAATTTTATTTCATTCTGTGCATTTACTGCTGTCGTTGTGAGCTGACATTCTCTTAGCTCTGCCCATAATCTGATCTGTCCTGAAGAGGCAGGCAGCAGTGTGTGAAGTGATTATAAGGATCTTCAAGTGTCTTCAAGGATTTTCTGTACTTGGACTGCAAAAGCATTTTGATCTGTTGTTGATAGAACAGGCACAACAAATCCCATCGTTATGGTTCCTAGAACACAACCTATTAATAAGAAACAATCTGGAGGGCAAAGAACGTGATACAAATTCATCACAAGTGGACTCAGAAATAATTCTGCTGGTTTTGACTGTGCTGCCTGGCATCACAACGGCTGCGAATTTCAACCCTTTACTGCAAGTCACATATGGTTAGCTCTCCCTTTCTGCCTGGAGAACATAAATTTTTCTGCTCAGGATGTCTTGCTTCTACCAATGCAATGCAATGCAATGCAGTGCGTTCTGCTATTCTGTATTTTTTTATTGTTTGGTAAAAATATGTTGCACCTGCAGCCATGTGCATCTACAAATGTATCATTTTTTTTATTGAAAGCCATTCTTATTGCCTGTCTCTTGAAGGCTACTGCTGGCATGTTAGCTCACTGTTTTGGGGGTTTTTTTTAAATCATTTCTGGACAGGAAGTCCAGTGTGCGAGCTGAGTTTTGCATTTTCAAATGTCTGAGATATTAAAAAGCAGCAAGGGATTATGTCACTAATGCCAGCTCACTCCTACAGCAGCCAGCTTGCATGTTAGTCAGAGATCTTCCCTTTCTACTCTGATGGTCTGAAAAGCGTGCAGCCCCTGGGGCTGCGGAGTAGCTGCCGACCGTGGGTGTGAGTGGCTGCTACCTACGCTGGGGATTTTACTGATTTGTTTTATATTGAGCTGGTGCCTCTCCAGACTAAGCCCAGCCACTTCTCTTGTCCAGTTGCTTTTCCATCCTGCTGGCAGACCCTGCTCGTGTTGTTTTGCCTGACATAAACCCGTCTGGCTGCCCTAATGTAATCCGTTCACTCAGCTAATTCCCAGGTTGTTTATAATGGACCCCGTCCAACACCCGCTGAAGGCAACACAACGTTCAGCTGCCTCGGCAGCTGTTGGAACGGGCCTGTAAAACAGGGACTTTTCTGCTATTTTCAGGGTATTAAGAGCTTGAATTGCTTAAAAACTGTACATTATGTTTTGATCACGATGAAAGGAGGAAAGGCAATAGAAAAAAATTGCCTTGGAGGTGACATCTTCCACTTTCCATGTGTTTTGGAGACACTTTGGAGGAAAATACATCATTAGGATCAAGACAGTCACCCAAGCTCTTGAAATGGTCAGGAGACAAAAGGGGTCCACCAGGCAGGACTCCACCCCTTTCAATCTCCTCTCTGTGAACAGGGGACCCATTTGCCATCAACTGTGTAGGCAACGAGTTTAGACTGGACATCTAGTTACCAGACAGATGTCAGTGGATCCTGTTGAGACACAGATAGATCTAGGATAGATCCCACCATTTTACCCATGAGAAACAAAGCTTTTCGGTCATTCTGGTCCAAGAAGACAGGAGATTAAGGAGTCAGTCTTCTAGCTGCCTAGTGCTCAAATTCACCTTGGGCAGAAGGGGAGCTTCATACCACAGGAAACAATTAGCATCAACCTGGGGGAGCCTCCATTTCTTCTTCCCAGTGCCAAATATATGAGACAGTAGATTAGCTTCAAATGATAGTACATTTCTCACTAGCTGCTTCTGACATGTAATGACAATGTATTATTCTTAATTTTTTAAAAATATTACCTTGGTCTAAAAAAGACTTTTTATTGAATGTTCATTAGGAACTCCAGACAACATTCATAAATCCATCTCTGTGGTCCAGAGACTCTATTCTGCCAGCAGTGTGGAAGTCTTGTATAAATTATTTTGCAATTCTACTGAAGTTATCCATGCATCAGATTTTAGTTGTGACTGTCATTGGCATGACAAGTTCTCGGGCAGGTTTCTGTTGATAAAGAACAGCTTCCCACAATTCAAGTATAATGCTAAGCTTCCAGTAAAACTGATCATGATGCCTTTTGTAGTCAACACACTCAGGCTCCAAAACTTAAAATGCAAATGGCATCAGTCATTAGTAAATCTGCTGCACAATGTGATATGTAGCAACTTGCCTTAAATAAAATATAATTAGGGCAGTTTGACAGAAGCTGTATCCAATAATATTTCTTAATGGTTAATTTGAGGTAAAGGAATTTCCAGTTTTGTTGTCTGGGTGTGCTTTTTTTTCTCCTTTGGTTTTTTTGGTGTTTTGTTTTGTGTTTTTTTTTTAAAGAGTTTTTTTTTTAAGAGCTGTAACCACCCAGATTATATTACTTAGTAATAGATCCAATTTCTGACTATCAGGAGAATTAAAAAACACAGTAATAGTTTGGGGTGGGTGAATCCACCATTGACAAAATCTTTTCAGGTTTTATCTGCACTTTGAACTGAAATGGGAATTGGTTCGTGCCAAACAAGAGAGGCAACTTCTGGGTTGCTCTGTTTGATTCTGGCTACAAAGATATATCTAGAAGGGCTCTGGAGCTCCTGGTTTCAGTGTTCACTGTAGATGCACCTTGATCCTATTTTGGAGCAAGACCAAGTGAACATAGGCCTTTGTAGCAACCTGGTTTCCACCAGAAGTACAAAAATTGCATCTCATTCAGGACAGGTCTTTGAGACGGGTGACTGGGATGGAGGGTGTGCTGTGAAACACAGCTACTGGTCAGCTACACCTTGCAACATCCATTGCTTACCTCCAGATTACAAAGGCAATAATTCATCATAATTACAGTTCTCCAGACTGTGAAAAGGCAATGTAATCTACATGTAGATTAAGCTTGGTTTTGGTTTTTTTTCAGAGAATACTTGTAGTAATGGATGCTGCCCAAAGTTTCAATTGATTCTCAAGAGTGAGCCATCATCAGAAAACTCAGAATCCAACATTATTCTACAGCCTCCAAGCTAATAGTTATTAATAATTAATAATAAATAATTAATAACTAATAATTAATTATAATTCATATGTGTTTGTTTTTCTTCTGCAGGTAATATTTGACATCAATATGGGAAAGCAAAACAGCAAACTACGCCCTGAAGTCATGCAAGATTTGCTAGAAAGTACAGACTTTACAGAACATGAGATCCAGGAGTGGTACAAAGGCTTCTTGAGAGACTGTCCAAGTGGACATTTATCTATGGAGGAATTTAAAAAAATATATGGGAACTTTTTCCCTTATGGGGACGCTTCTAAGTTTGCGGAACACGTATTCCGCACTTTTGACGCCAATGGAGACGGCACAATAGACTTCAGAGAATTCATCATAGCCTTGAGCGTAACGTCGAGAGGTAAACTGGAGCAAAAGCTGAAGTGGGCATTCAGCATGTATGACCTCGATGGGAACGGCTACATCAGTAAGTCAGAGATGCTGGAAATCGTGCAGGTAGGTGCTGCTCAGAGGCACCCCTTGGCCTCCCTCCCTCCAAGCAAATTATGAAGCAATATTGCAGTGAGACACTGAATGAAAACCTCTGGCAGCATTTGGGGGTTTATGATCTTGGTTCTTTGTATAACTGTTTGAATAGAAAGTGTTACTTCATTTGGCAAAGATCGTGTCGAATTTTGAACTATAGCATTTGGTATCCATTGTAAGTTTTTCCTGAGCAACACGCTCCAGTGCTCCCTTGAGAATTCTGTTGGGTTGGAACACAGCAACTAATCTGTTGATAAATGTAATTATGTTCTCTGGGAAATCACTGTCAGTTAATTACAATTAATTACAGTTGGACCAAGTAGGTATCATAGATGATCCAGGTAGTGTACTTTTAAGGAAGGCAGTCTCCTCCCACAATAAGAAACAAATCTACTTTGAAATCATGTTGTTATGAAGAACCAGCTTACACTTTTTTAAAGTGTCCATCTGCCTAATTCCAGTGAGGTCTGCATACTTTGTATCATACTAGTTGTCTTCATATTAGGTTGCCAGTACAGATAAACCTTATCTGGGTAGACAATGACTCCATACACAGCTTCTTTGGATGCATTTTATTGTGGGGTTAGTAGGAGTCCCACCTCACTTTGCCTTCTTCTGACATCTTTTTACCCTTGAGGCACATCACTCACCTGAAAGCTTTAAAACATTTTTTTAATATGGTAGCATATTTACACAGCTTGAATCTGTATAATACAGCTCTGTTAATAAAAAAAAAGGAAAAAAAAAGAAAAAAAAAGAAAAAAGTGCCTGTTATGAGGATCTTTTCTTTCCCTGGAAATTTTGATGTGCTAACTACATACTGTATTATTCAGACTTATATTTGTGCTGGAAATCAAAGGAAAGGAATGCACACAAATTACCAGCTGCGATGGCAAACTGCATGTATGGAGTCAGCCTGACATGTGGTGCCCTCGTCTTTCTCCCAAGGTTCTTCAGCCAGACCATATACAAAGCTCAGCTGCAAATGTAGGGTTGTGGTGTTGTCTTTCACTTACTCTGCTTTGTGTTCCTATGTCTGAGTTAAAGCGTAGGACTGCATTCCGATGCAGAGACCTCCCTGTCTCCGTGCCATGACAAAGCCCATGTAATATTTGCATTAGGAGATACACTGTTCCTTACAAACCTTCCTCTCCCCCGGACAGGGTAAACAGGCTGTCAATTATTGTTTTTCTAGCTGCATTGCTCCTCATGAGAAAACAAAGAGAATCCCAAAAGAACTAACAAAGTACAAAGCAAACACAAGGAGCGCCTGTTCCTCAGGAGGAGGAGATGCCCTGGAGTCCACAGGACCCCTCACTGCTGTTGGGTAGCCTGGGAAGACCTCAATGTGAACGGCAGCACAAATCCCCAGACCAGAAGATTTACAGCAGGGAGAACAAGACCACAAATGTGAGAACAAGACCATAAATGTGTTCACATCAGATTTAATGAAAGCATTGGTGGTTGGATTCTCTGTAGAGAGACAAGAGAGGACCAGCAAAGACAGCAGTTTTTTCCAGTTACTCCAGATATGCTCACCAGCATGTTTAGAGGCTAAAATGCTCTGCCTCCTCTTCGTATTTGTGTTGGTACCAAATTGTAGCATTGTCCTTTACAACCATGATGCCATCATCAAATGAAGCTGCAGCTTCGGGATCAGTGTAGGGCAAAATTTTGGCAGTTTGTACCTCCAAGCCAGAGCAACGCTGACCGTGTACAGCCCTCAGCTCGGCACTCCAGCCCTCTCACCACACTTCTTGAGAGGCTTGGCTCTCTCCTCCTTTCAGATTGCACCTGAAACTCAACTAAGCAATGCTTTATCTCATTTACTCTCACCTCACATTTTCAGAGACCACACAAAAATCTATTCTGGAAGCAAACAGCTTGAGCAACCACCATTTCTGCACCATGGACCACCAGCAGTTTTCCAGTGAGGAAAGCTGTCCTTCCTGTGATGGAGCTGCCCGTGAAGCACTGTGCTTGTAGGTCTCACCCTGTTCTCTTCCTTTTTTATTTTTTTAAGGTCACAGGGATGTCCTTGTATCGCACTGGTCATACGTAGGTCCTCCCAGTGGGATAGGATTTGTTGTGCAGTCCTTGGAAGCATATTCAGCTGATATGTGAATTTGAAGTAGATAAGCACATTTTCTTGCCTTATTGAGAGGTTCCTTTGATGTAGAGTGATTAGACTTACAAAAAAACAGTAACAACTATCACTTTACGAAAGATTATTACATTTTAATAAGGAAAGACAGGATTCCGTATCAAATGTCTTCCTGGAAGCCCTCAGCTGTCACAGTCTTTCTGATAATGAAAAATAGAGCTCTGTTATATCTCCAGTATACGTCTCAGAGGTACCTATTACAAGTCTCTTATCAAGCATACATTTGCATATTGATATAGTGGGATTTACACTGTTTTCATTAGGATTTTTGCATGAGACAGTACATCAAAATGAATGCTAAAAGAAGCACCATCAATCTAAAAGCCTTAGTCTCACAGAAAAATACTGCCCCAGTGACTCTGGGATTACTGTACATGAAATAACACAGGGGCATGGCAGGTTTTCTTCTTTTTCAGTCTGCTTGTCTTTGTGCTTTGAAAATCCTCCCTCTGTAGTGATATTCACTGTTGCTGATCATTACTTGCATTTCCTTCCTCATGCTCTGGCCTAACCTAACACGGCTGCAGGCAATGCAGGCCTTGCACTCCTGCTCAGCAGCACAAGAAGGTGCTTGTGGTAACAAAGGCAGCAGCAACAGCACTGAAACAGCAGAGCTGCTGGTTAAGATGGCTCATGTCTCACAGGAGCCCCAGTAACTGCCCATCTACCAAGGAGAGGAATATGAGTGGTCCACAACAGCTTTTTGAAGCCAGTTTTCCCTGCAAAGTGATGGGCTGGGGGGCAAAGCACTTGCATTCCTTTAAGCTCCGTTTACCACAGAGCTGTTAACAATGTACCCATACCCATCACAGACTCACCATGCCTGACCCTGAGCTTCCCCTAGACAACTCTCCAAAAGCTCTGCTTGGAGAGACACGTGAACCATCCACATGGAGCTGGCTGCACAGCTTGGAGGATCACATAACTTGAAGGACTTTAGCCGTGGGCGGACAACTGCAGAACATAATGAACGAAGGTCCATGGGACACCTACACCTACCAGGCACTCCACATCTGCAAAGTCCCGTGGGAAGATGGTTCATAGCCTGCCCTCTTGATAGACCTCACCACAGATTCTCTCAGATTCTTTCGCTCTAGGAATGCTTTTCATGTCTCCTGTATGTTTACCTATAATCTAAATAGCCCAGTCCACTCAAAAATAGCTGCAAACCAATCTGGAAGATTTGTGTTTGTTCCCTTTGCTGAAATGGGACATGTTTGGTGACTCTTAAAATAAGAGTTCAAGAGATGGAAACCTTGTTCTAAGGGTGCATTTTTTCACCGTATGGAGTCATAAGGCATCTTAAGAATACTGAGCTGAGAGACAAGAATAACACTTTCAGTTTATTGCTAACAGAACACACAGGTTTCACTTGCTGGGCTAGCTTATTTGTAAGCCAGGAAGAAACAGAGTTTGTTACGGGAAGAAGCAGAAGCTGGTATGGCTCTTAGTAAAGACAGTGTCAAAAATCCCCATGAGACTGGGAGAAAAGCAAATTTATTTCGGGCCAATTATTCACTTTATGAGACTTCTAGCTGTCAAAATTTATGTCAACAGAGTAAAAAGGATTGACTGACAATTTGCGCTGTCATTGCTGCCATCACCCTAAGGAGCTCTTTGACACTCCGTCAAGTATAGCAGGAAAGCACAGCCCCCACCAAGGTTTCTGGTCCAAGTGCAGCAGTGCCAGCCAGTGGCTGGGAGAAAAACTTGTGGCAATGGGCGTAGGGGTGAGATTTTACCCATCACTGCTCATCCACACGCAGGTGGAAAACCAAAGGAGAGAGTTTAGCAGGGACCCAGCCAGTTCAGATCAAGCTGGATCCAGTGCTCGCTTCAGCGGTGCGCACAGGGCTCTGGAGGCACAATTTCATAGTGGAACCGGGGGCTCCAGGGAGCTGTAAGGAGCCTTCCTGATAGAAGTCCACCAGCAGAGGCTGCTCTGACTCAGGTGGCTGCTGATAGAGAACCACCTCCAAACCTTCTCCTGCTGAGTGCCACCAATGGTCTTCACCCCAAGTGCTGCAAGATCAAGGATTCGTTCTCCATGTGGAGTGCAGTCCTTGCAGCATTTCAGTCCCAGTTATGGCCCAGGGTCTGTACAGCCCAGCTCCACGTAATTACTGCATGAAAGCAGCTTCCTTTCAGAGCTCTTTCAAACATGCAATAAAGAGCTCTGTATAGCTGCACTGAATTAATATAGGGCAAGTCTTAAGATTCTTAATCAGCTTTAGCTGGCTTTTACTTTGGGAAAACTTCCCACTGAACTTCTGAGTAAGGACATAAGAATTTGTCTAGAGTAACCATTTTCAGCATGAAAGGAACGCTTACTATGTTATTCCCATCTGGCTTTCCTAGAATATCTCATCTGTTATTCCCTTCACATGCCTCTGTGAAAAGGACCCTGTAGGATGAAGTCATCCTGAAGTGGTTGGTTGGTTTTTTTGTCCTAAAAATCTGCATATTCTTACTATGGTTACTTTGATCAGGGTAAACATGCCTGTACTCCCAGTCCAGGGCATTCCTCCCAGACTTTCAATACAGATTCTCTGCTTTGCTGTCCTCTCACCCAGAGTGAGGGAGTGACCCCCTCCACCTCTTTTCCTTCCCAGACAAAAGCCAGACAGCTTAAGATGCTTAAACATGGGCAGATTTATAAGCCTCATCTCTGCTCTGACCTCTGCAAACCTTGCATGCTGATGAGGATGAGGAAGGTGTAAATTCTTACTGTTCACCCTCTCCTTTTTTTTTCTTCCCCTATTGCCTCCTTCCCCCAGCTCCCTCATCCCTATGTTCATGTACTTGCAATGTCCATCCTTTCTTCTGTTCTCTTGGTTGTCAGATTATCATGGTTGTGTGGACAGCATTTCTGCCTGTACTGAGGCTCTGCTCAGTGCTCTGGCACCCTAATTGTCTTGGGAGATTTTGGACACTCTCACAGTGCAAAACATGACAGTGATGATGATGATGATGATGGTGATGATGATGATGACAACGATAATTAAAAGGGTGCCCACCACTTTTGCATTTCCAGGTGCTGTTCATGCTTCAACATTTCAATGTTCTCCTCTTCCCCTGCCCAGGCCCATAGCCAGTGTTATGGACTTACTGGAGGGCAGATCAGGAGATCCAAGACCGCGGCGTTGGTGACACAGCTGAGGGAGCACGTGTTGGATTGTGTTGAGATTAAGCAATGAATAATTAATTAAACAGACAAGTGCCTTTCTCAGAGTGTAATTCTTGAAGTTATTTAAAGGTCAGGAGATACGAAAGGTGAGCTGCTGGCAGAGAAGCCAGCAAGATGGCCAAGCAAGTGGGCACTCCTGAGCCTGAGTGTAAAATGTCTGTGCTGCTTAGCAGCATCCTTCAGCTCATGAATCTGTGCTGTTATGTTCATGGAGTTGGCCCTTGGAATAGGAGGTGATGGGATCCCAGATGATGGGAGCATGCTAGGCAGAGTGCCTTTATGAATGGGAAGGGCGAGAGGGGAGGTCCAGTGAGCAATCTTGGGCTTGCGCCAAGGACCCCCCTTCCCAGAGCAGGAGGAAGCGGAGAACAAACTGCTAAAGCAGTCACATGTTATCAGCTGCCCCCTGCAGACACCCTCCTGGGGGGCAAATAAGAATTTGAATCTGTGGAAGAAAGCAATCCACATCTCCAGACCAGGGCTGGAGGAACAAGTGGCTGCCCAATGCAGTACCCACCAGCCAGAGCCCAATGAGCTGCAATGGGAAACAGACAGAGCTGATCAGGCTGGGACAACACTGCCTTGGGCTGGGATGTGCAGCCTCTCCAAATGGCCTGGAGACTCCCCTGAGACCACCAACCTACAGCTGTCTGGCTGCTGCTGTTCTCCCAGCTGTGTGACACCGTAAAGGTATCAGACACCAAAAACACTCGTTTACTGGTACTGCACAGTCACATTTGCAGGCAACCTTTGGATAACCAGTTCAGAGACAACTACTCATCCTTGGTTTAAAATTAACATCACCTCTCTTCTAGGGGTGGCTGATACCAATGGATTTGTCTGTGCAGAGAACAGCTATGGGTGGCACCAATTGGACACAGCTTTGAGCAACCTGGTCTGGTGGGAGATGTCTCTGCACATGGCAGGGGGTTTGGACCAGATGATCTTTAAGGTTTCTTCCAACCCAAAACATTTTGTGATTCTATGAACAGTTGCTTTCCATGAAACAAATTGCGAATGAGGTTTTGAGTTGTGTGCGCACACCAGCCCTCAAGGAAAAGGCCAGCTCCTTGCTACTCAAGTCTTCACTACCTGTGAGACATGGCAAACACAGGAGTGAGTCACTGCCCTCCCTGTGGGCAGGATGCTGACCAAGGGGACGGAGAAAGGAGATGGGGGGGAGCAAAGGCAGGGTGAGGCTACAGGGGTGGTAAGCCATGGAGTCTCAGTGGCCAAAGCATAGAGACACACCACACCAAGGGACAAGACCTTGGTGGTCTTATCGTTCCCCCAGGCACCAAGAGCTGCCAGTGCCTAATGTGCTGCACAAGTGACAAATGAATCCAAAGACTGTTTTAATAAGGAAAAACGTGACCTCAGTCCAAACCCAGATTGTGTTCGACTTTGACTAAATAAGGAAACACAGTATTTCATAAAGAAGTGTGCCACTGAAGAAGGCAGTTGCATGTACTGATGCCACTCAACTCCCTTCAGCATCCAGACAGGTCCCAGCTGATGTTCCTGGGATATTTTCTGCCTACTGCTGTCACCAGGAGATAATCATACCCCTGCGTTAAGATAATGTGTTTTCTTACCAGCTCTTTGCTCCCACAGGCAATCTATAAGATGGTTTCTTCTGTAATGAAGATGCCAGAAGACGAGTCAACACCAGAGAAGAGGACAGAGAAGATCTTCCGCCAGATGGATACCAACCGTGACGGTAGGCACCCTCCAGATGCCGGGGCAGCCACCTCTGCTCCCACGCTGAGTGGCCGGGGTGTCCTGCCCGCATGGGGCGACCCTTCAGACTCACCACTCCTCTTTTGGCCACCCAGGCAAAGCCACCATCACCCACAGCCCGCGGGGTGCAGGCAGGCAGGACTTTGCCTTGCAGGATTGCTTTTCCAGGGATTTTTTCCCTTGGGCTTCCCCAGATTCGTTCTACCATGCTTGTCCAGAGACTTGGCAGGTGTGCTGCGACCCACCATGTGCACTAAGCAGACACATTTCTTTTCTAGGAAAGCTCTCTCTGGAAGAGTTCATCCGAGGCGCCAAGAGCGATCCATCCATAGTCCGTCTCCTGCAGTGTGATCCCAGCAGCGCCGGGCAGTTCTGAACCCGTCCTTTGGATGAATTATGTATATTTTTTTTTCCTTGCCAAACAACATTCATGGTAGTGTTGCCTCTGTATGGCCAATTATGCCTTCATTTGTGGCATCTTATAGCTTCTTTTGTTGTGGATTAATTATAAGAATGCTGAATTGCTCTTAACAATTTGTCCAGAGCATGGGCAGTACTGTTTTAAACAGATATTGTGATATTATCATTGTTTTAAAGATTTTGTTTGTTGTTTTTTTTTTTTTTTGTTTTAACGTGTCTGTTTTGGAAAGTACACGTTGAGAACGAGTAAACCAGCAACAACACCCTTGGCAGCAAGACACACAGACAGATTTTAGGTTGCTGCTTTAGGAGCTGAGTATTCACCAGCAGGACCTGGAAGTGTAGTAGAGGTTGAAACAAAGGGGTTGTGATGAGGTGGGTAGGATTCACCCAGAACCACCTCTCATGTCCAGGAGGCACCAGTTACGGTCAAAGACACAATTGGGAAGAAGTACAAAAGTGGAAAATGTGTGCGGGGTGTATCGTCCACAACCCTGCTCCTATGCCTTGGTGTTTCAGTGCTGTGAGCATTTTCCAGGTTGTGAAGGAGAATGGAAAGAACAAAGGTCGCCATTTTTTACTAGGTTTACAGTGGTTGATTTTGCATGGCTTTATCTGAAAACTCAGCAATTTGCAATCCTGATCCCCAAATCCACAACAGACCATACCTCTTGCTGTTTGGGATCAGTAAAAGCAGACACAGATATGGAAAACTGGGTCTTGACAATGAATTTAAGGGAGATATACATGTTGAATGTGAAATTTTCAGGTTAGTAATAAAGTTTCTACTAAGGAGAGCAGGCATTCACGTGGGGAGCTCACAGACACCTGCAAGCAGCTCCAGCTGAGGCACGGCTGCTGCTCTGAATGCTTTTGCATAGTGTGAAGTTTTGGGGGTGTTTTTGTCTCTCTCCATGTAGCTAACAGAGTTTCTGGGCCTGCTCATAGAGGAAGGCTGTCATCAAAACTTATTTTAAACAGGAAATTGTAGCATTTATATTTCATTTATTTTAGTAAAGTTCAAAAAATCTGTACTGAAACGAGGAAATGGTACGCTTTATGGTATATTTATATATATAAAAAATTAAAACAAAAAAAAGATCAGCTCTTGAGAGAAATGTTGAATGTTTATCTTTTCGCCTAGATGCAGGAGTTCTGAAATTTGCTGCTGCAAAACTTTATCCTTTGGTCAAAGCTGCTGTATGCAAAGCTAGTACATGTACGTGGGCTTTCTTAGGGACTTTACAAGCCCTGCTGCAGCGGAAACGCTTTAGCGACAGGAGCATTATGCTGACTAAATTGGCATTAATCTGTCATTAGCTAAAGTCTGCTCCGTGATCCTGCTGGAAAGGTACCCATGTAGGCAGGGCACAGCGTTGGGAATTCGTGAGCTCGTTAGAGTAACCTTTGTCTGACAGGCAAGGTTGGCGTTTTGTCAAGTGACCTTGTAGATGCTAATCCCCAGTAGCCTTAATTTAAAATAAACTAAGTAAAATAAGTCTGCTTTGCAGATGATGATTAGCTAAGTACTAATTAGAAGTCATGAATAAGTAGCTAAGTATGAATAATTTTATGTTGAACACTAGCTAGCATGTACAATAACTGAGAGGAAAAAATCCTAGACTTAATTTTTCTATACCATTCGCTTTGCCAGGTGTGAAGTGCAGAGCATATTAAAATTAAATAAAAATAAATTGAAAATGACATTGCTAATCAGTTGTACTAAAATTATTATGAGTGGCTAATTACACTCAATAAATGTCTTCAGACACACATCTTTGTCTCAAATGATGACAGAAATCCAGTTGATGATATATTCCCATTATATTAATCAAAATACCAAGCAGAGAGGAGTGTGGGGAAAATGAGAGAGCAAAAGAGGCCCAACCACAGACACAAACAGATTTCAATACTTAGCGCTTTTAACTCTTACAAGCATCACTGGTAAATTTTGTACCAATCCTTCCCATTGATGTAAATGTTCCCTATCTCTTTCTCCCAAATCTTCATTAGCCATCCTGTGCACTGATGTCACCCTCCAAAGGAAAGCCTGTGCCTGCCTTGTTCAAGGTGATTTTCTGCTTTACCTGGAAAGGCTCTGGCCCTCTCTCCTGTACCCATCTCCTCACGTATGTTGAAAGCCATGTTCCCTCTGGAGGGCTTGAAGGGTTTCCCAGCAGGACCGGCCTGGCCAGGCTGCTGGGCACGGCTGCAGGACAGTCAGTGGACATGCACTGACCACCACCTCTTCTGTCACCCCCAGTCCTGCTGCCCCAGCTGCTCCCAGGGTGCTCTATCAGCACCGCTGCGTAGGCAGAACTGGCGGATTGCTGAACTTCTGACCTGGGCAGGCACCCAGGGCCAAAGCAGCCCAGACCTACAGAAGCTGGCGTCTGCTGAAGGTGAACTTGGGTACCTTCTACAACTCCATCTTCTTCTCAGTGTTGTGAAAGCAGCTACATCTGACTGAAACTTGTAAAATGCTACCTTTTATTTAAGCAACTGCATTCCATCTCTTTTTAGTTTTGTAAGATATTTCTGGCCCAGAACCTAATCTCTCAGTTTGTTTTTGTTCAGCAGTTTTGGGGTTTCGGGGCCAGGCTTGCTTCACGTGTTAATACTGCAGAACACATGTTTGAAAACACAACCTGAGATATGACCCTAGGCTTGCAGAGACTTATTTCTTCCCACAGTTCACAAAAATTTGAAGAATAAGAATTAGCCTATAGCTGCAGAGGACATGGCTGGAGATAAGACTATTGTATAAACATTTACAGAGTGAACTAAGGTTATTCTTCTACCTGACTACCGCTGAGGATTGGTGTTGTTTTAAATTATTAACTACCCCTTCTTTCTCTGCCTCTGCATGTACTTTAAAAGTGATCCATAGTTGGAGCTGTGATAGGAGCATCTGCAAACCCCAGCTCAGCAGGACAGCAGTGCTGTGCTGTGCCTCAGAGTGGAATTTTCTGCTTTGCTGCTATTCACATTTGCAATCGTAGCTGCCTTCAGAAACCTTTTGAAGACAAAATTACCTATCCTGTCAGACACTTTTCAAGTGATCAATTAGCAGTATTTCCACACAGGAGGGATAGCAGACTGCACATACTATTTCACATCACATCTCAATTTTGTAGATACATTCTCCAGTATTAGTTGCATGTGGAAGAGGTAACCTTCACTTGGGGTTGGACCAGGCGATCTGGCGTTAGACTAGATGATCTTCAGAGGTCCCTTCCAATCTCTGCCATTCTGTCATTCACTCACGTGTTTTCCACATGAATTAATCCCACATGTAGACCAAATCCATGGAAAATGCCAGTCCCAATTATTTGACATTCCCTGTCAGCTTGCCAGACTCTGGGCCAGAAGATGTGAAGTGAGGACTATAGCTTGCGCATCTGCAGCAGCCTGTCTTTGGTTTAGGGTACTTTGGGAAGGGAACACAACCCCTGCAAAATCAGCATGTGTGTGTTTGTGAGCACTTACGGTTTGAGCAGGACTGAAGAAGGGTCTATAGTTCAGCATTATCTCAAGCCCTGTGAATTCACAGCAGGGAACATTCCTGAGGTACACGGAGTTGTTCTGTTCCTCTTCTGTTCTTAGTGACTTGTAGGATTTTTACCTTGCCGCTAGGGCATTTTGTCCTTTGTTGTTCTCTGTTTTAAAGCATGATCTCCACGTTTTTTAGACGCTGCTGCTTAAAACAGTAAGCCAGAAGTGTTAAACTTCTGTAGGTGAATGAGGTCTATGTGTAGAAATATAGCACATCAACACAAGAAGTGGTCACACATGACGCAGTCCCCATGTTTTAATAACTGCCCCTGAGGGCTGACCACCAGGACTTTTCAGTGTGTGCTCTCTTCACTGATGGCAAACGTGCAATAAGGCAGCTTAATTTAATTTTCTTTCACTACAGACCAGCCTAAGTCGCATTAGCTTGCATTTGCTGTGGGCTGGAAGCACATGCATGGGCAGAAATCCCAGCTCAGCTGACTCATGGAAACTGGGTGAACTGTGGTAACTTGGTGTCGCGCCCTAATCCACAGACTAAGCCGAGATGGGAACATGGCCGTGACCGTATGTCTCCCAGTACATGTGAACCGGGGAACACGGTGACAACTGGCAGGTCCCCGGGGACACGTGGCAGTGGGGAGGGAATCCCCTGCCTCAGAACGAATGCCCTGAGCTCAGCTGTCTCCCTTCTTTTAAAACTCTTTTTTTTTTCAGCAACACTGGTGAAGATGAAACATAATAGCAATATAGCATGGTGAGGATAAAGGAGGCATCGTTCAGCAGAGTTTCCTTTTGAAGCCTGGCGAGGGGAACACCCGCTGCATTGTCACCTCTTTTTGCCTGTCTCATGGTGCTCTCTCCATTTCCTGGTGTGGAAGTGAGCTCAGGAGTTAGGTGTCAGGTACTTGGTGCAAGAAGAACATTTTACCTGTCCTTTGCACAAGCATTTGGGTTCACTCGTTGTTCCGTGTTGTACTGAGCGGGATCTCATGTAGGAGTCTCAAAGTGGGTGAAGCTGGTTTCCTTGGTATCATGGGCAGAATTTGGGCCTAGAAACAGAGAAACTTGGCAAGAGTCAGAGCACTGAACAGCACTCAGAGCTGCATGCAGAGTTTTCCATTGACTGCATTGGCAGATAAGATGCAGAGCAGCGATACGTCAGACTCATGGTGTGGTGTGCTCCCAGATAGGGCTAGACCAGAAATGGCATCTTCCAGCTGAGCAGCTCTGTCTGCTGCATATTCAGTCAGAGGTGCTGGCAAAATACACTTTCAAATACCTTTAGCATGAGCATGCAGCTGCAGGTGTAGAATAACTCTGCTCCTTCTTACACACAGGCAACAGAGCTGTTCACCAGGCCCCAGCTGCTAGTCGAACAGACAGCTCCTAAGAGGACCATAAGGCATTTCCAAAGTCTAACGGAGGGCAGAACGGTGCCCACAGGAGCTCTTTTCCCAGCTGTGGCAGACATGAAGGGAAAGCTCTACCCAGCTTTCAGAGCCTGCATGCCATTCTGCAGATGGGGGAAGGTGAGAAGAACAGCTGTGTTTTAAGCAGACGAAGGAAGAAAGCAGCAGGGTTTGTAAATCAGTGTGGAGAGCAGTTACAGTACAAATCAGGATCATCGCTGAGGGGCTGAGGAGCCCTTAGGTGCATTCAAAGCAGTAGAGAGATCACCCAGATGCAAAGTAAATTTCCTCAGCCCTTGCAGAAACCATCCCTGGCTACCACAGAGGTCTCAGCAGCACCCCTTGCTCCAGCCTGGCCTTTGCTGCCGTTCCTTCCAAATCATCCACACTGAGAAGCTGTTTCAAGGGAGGGGTGGAGGTTTTCACAGGGTATGATATAAAGCTTTTCAGATCTACGCTCCACATCTTAACAAGTAACAGCTGGAAAGGCCAGCAGTGAGGGGCTTCTTGCAATGTACAGAATTTATTTCCTCATTGCTCCCACAGGTTGTTATTTTAACATACATAGTTGGGATTAAACTATCACATATTAAATGCTGACTAATGTACAACAAACAAGGCAAAAAAGAGCTTGGGTTGTAATGAACAATGTGAAAAGACCAGAGAAATGAAAATCTGTAAGAGATATCACTGCTTTTAGATCAGGGTCTGAATCTGCAAGGTGAAACCCTCCCTTAGAATAGCACAGAAAAGCTCCTCTGCGATGGCCTGGTCCATGGGCTGCTCCATCCCCACATCCCTGTATGCTGAGGCCAGGGACTCTGGGTCCCACCACAGAGATGGTCATCTGAGCTTCTTCAGCCTGATGAGTGCTTCCCAGACCCCAAAGCAGAGGATGGCCACTCTCTCTGTGGTGTCCTCTTGCTGAGCAGCTGAGACATCTCTTAGATCTTCCTCTCTTGCCCTGGTTTCATACCAAAGACCTTCCACCTTCCCAGGGCAGGTGCTCAGGATGCCTGGCTCTCCAAGGCTTTGCGCCCACCTCACGGTTGCCATCTTACCCTCTCTGGGAATCAATAACAAACACCAGACCCAGACATCTGGAGGAGCTGGGCTTGATGCACTTAGATGGAACAGCTTCTGATATGGTTCCCAGCCTTTGGCCCTCCTGCGTGTTCCTTCTCAGCCAGACTATTTATTCCCTATTATTAAGTAATGGCGGTATTGAACATTTCAAGAACACACTGAACCTTCGGAACAATGTGGTTTTCATTATGGCGTATGTGTTTGTTGATGCACTGCAGGCCAAACCTGACTGGTGCTCACTCCCTGCTGCCACAGTTTATTCCAGGAAAGCCAAATTCTCCCAGGCAGGAGCAGTATCTTCCCATGCATCACCATTCAGCGCGCGGTGACCCAGTGCTGCCTGGAGCGCTCGGATGCTGTGGACCAGGAGATAATTCTGGTGCAGCAATGTCAGGCGGAAACTCTTCCCGCCATCTGTCAGAAACACGTGTCGGGGGTGGGATCTCTGGTTTTCTCCTACCCGGGGACAGGGGTTTCAGCCAGTGTTCAGAGCTGGCCTCATGTTCCCCCACCAAACGGGATGATGGCGATTAGTAAACCCACCTGAGAAAATCCTCTTAAACTCTAAGCTTCATTTGTGCTGTTAATTGGCTGGGCTCAGAGGGAAGATTAATGGGTCCTATGCGGTTGGTTGGGGGAGAACTCGCAGTTCCTTGCTACCACTTTTTTATTTCCTGTCATTAGCTTATTCCCATTTCCAAGGCAACCAAATAGATTTTTTTAGTATCTGGAAGGAAAAGAATAAAACAAAACCAGTTTCAATCTGATAAGAATCTAAGGAAGCTCACTAAAGACACTATGCTCCATGTTAGTCATACGAATGCTCTACAAGATCATGTTTCTTTGATATTTTCTGTCTGATTTCCTAATTCATGTTTTAGTTGTGTTCATGATTTATTTATGTATTTTGGATCCTCTTAGTTCCAGCCCTGCCGGTCATTTAGCTCATCTGCCAGCAAAAGTCTCAGTGATCCCCAGAGCAGAGCTGCCTGAGCAATCACGAGCGAGGTGGGCTCACTGTGCCTAGTGAAAATGAAATGCTTAATGATGTTAGGGATTATTTTTGTCTGCACATTTGCTGCAAGGACACAGATTGAGCCGCATTTCAATGTACTTATCTGTTCCACTTGCTCACTTCAATTCCACCCAGGCACTCTTGTAGTTTATATTTATACATCCAGCTCTATTTCACTCTTGAACCTGAGGTGACGGAAGTACTTGATACCTTTTGATTTTTAAATATTACTGAGTGAACGAGAAGATGGATGCAAACATAAATAGTTACACATTTGTGTAAATTGGGGCAGGTGTTTTTGATGCTGTAGAGACTAATAAATTGAGATAAACCATGCCCAAAAGTTGGATGGATCCGCATTTCCAGTTCCCGTTTAAGTCCATGACCATTCCACAGGGAGAGCTTTGTCCTCTCTGTTCCCTCAGGCTGTTTCTACATTGCAGCATAGAGATACCAAATCTGACTTTAAATAAGCTGCCACGGGCAGACTAACTGCAGCAGCACCAAGTTCAGCATAACCTGTGTCTTGGCAAAATTAGTTACCTCTCTAGATGAATGCTTTGTAAGCAAACATACATATCCTAAGGAAGTCTTTTACAACTCAGAAAGGAGAGGGATGACTAGGAATTAAATTAATTTGGTCCGCATCATTTTCTTATGACTGTCTAGAATTGCTAGTGTCCTGCGTGTAGTTGCCTATAGTTATTGTGATGTGTTATTTTCTCCTCAATTCTGTTGTAAGCTCGTATAGTGATGTTCTGAGTCTCCAGCCTCTCAGTCAGGGAAGGCCCAGGGGAAACACATTTTGGAGCCTTCAGGAGCACTGCGGGCAGCTCTTGGGTTTGTCCTGTTCTGTTGCATGCTTTGGGACCGTGTACCCGCAGAGGGACACGTTAAACCCACCAGGTACTATTGGATGCAGATGATCAGGCCACCAGAGGAGACAGAGAATTTGGCGGAGGGTTGTGTATGTGTTTTGTGCCCCCTCCCAGCACGCGCACCATTCCCCCTGCTATTAACTTCCAGTTAGGACCTTTCTTGAACTCTTAGTGTCCGAGTAAAGTTTTCTTATGCTGATAATGTATTTGTATTATGCAATGTACTCAGAAAAAAAAAGCAAACAAAAAATGAAACAGAAGATTATCTCTCTAAACCTGTCCTCTCCTCTCGAGAAGCCGTTTTCTTCTGTACATAAGATATGCAGAATGTATGGGAGTCTTACCAGCGTTGGTTTGCATTTGTAAGACTGTACTAACTAATGTGTAATACTATTGTGTTCTCGTAGTGGCATCTTTGATGTAAGATGTAAAAACTATTTAAAATTATTTTTCTTTTGTAACTATTCAGCTTTTAGAGATAGCACCAAGGACTGCATGTTCACTGGAATCAGCCTTGTTCAAGGGCTGCTGTAGCTGCACACAAGTGCTGGTGTTTCACCCAGAGCAGAGCACCCGCGTTCTCACTTTAATAGGGGTCAGTTCTGAGTGGAAATGCAATTCGTCCCAAGAAGTCCAGTTTTTTGTCTCTCCCTCTCTCAGACTCAAGCTTTCCCCTCCCGTGCTGTGTGCAGTCCCGGCCCCAGGAGAAAAGCTGGGAGGGGGGTCCCTAACCCAGGGCACCCTCCTGGCCCCAACCTCCAGCTTCCTCATGCCCTTGCTCGCCCACGTGTGCGCTCGGTTTTCCTTGAGACTGTTGGCTTTACCAGGACAAAACCGAAGGGTCCACATTGTAAGACCATTTGTGCAAATGACTTTAAAAATTAATTAACTAAAATTTTGAGAAATTAAGCAATTAAGGAAAGGAAGAGTCTAAGCGGCAAGTTTGGGCTCAGAATTTTATTGGGGTGCTTAATATAGTGAGAACCTGGGGTCAGTCCCTACAAGATGGGACCATTTGGGGGGGCTTAGGTCTACAATTCTTCTTGGGTTTGGAGAAGTAAGAAGGGCTCGGATCCAGCCTTTTGGGCAGGGCTGGCTCACTCAATGGATCGAGTCTGAGAGAGATGCTCCTCCAGATCATGTCCTGGGCCAAAAGACAAGACATGCTGCAGCTTAAGAGGTTGTTATTTTAGTTTAGTTTTGTTTTTTTAACAGATAAAGCAGTTCAAACTGCACCTGGTAAAATTACTGACTTCAAAAGCATGGTTTTCCGTGTTATATAGACACTCACAAAACAGCATTGTGTGGTTTAAAAAGGCGCATTTGTGATAGTTTCTTTTTCAGTGCCAAAATATATAAGCAGTATTGTTTGAAGGGAAGTAAGAATTTTTTTTACTGTATTGTTATTACTGTTGAACAAATATTGTTTTTAAATGTTAGATTTTGAAGACTTTTGTATTGTAAACTGTTTTGTGACATGGTGCTTTTTCATACTGGAATTACTGATTGCACCTAAATATTAATTATTTTGTTTTCTTATATAAATATGTAACCTTGAACAATCTTGGTGAAAACCAATGTATGGCGGATACCGACGGTTCAAACAAATTCTCCTACTGAAATCCCCTAAATGTTCTTTCCTACTAATAAATATTCTGCTGCAGCTAGCTACAATGTGCCGTGCGCTGTTACCGTCTTCACATCCGAGCCTGAAAACCTCGCGTATCCCCGTGGTTGGGCGAGCAAACCTCGGAGGAGCCTTTCCCTGCCACCCTTGCAGCCCCCAGCCTGCTCACTGCTGCAGGCAAAGGGGCAGCAGCGGGGCAAGCCAATTTGGAGGGCTTAGTGCGGGCTTAGCCGTGCGTGGGCACGGTGCCGGCATGTTGCAGCCGACTGCATCTGCTGCTGACACAGTTTTCCTCCCGCGGCTGAAGGCAGCAGCGGGCACAGGGTGAGATAACGCGGAGCGGTTTATAAAAGCAGGGGAAGGACAGCACAATGCTGAGGGCCCGGGTCCTCCAGAGCAGACAAGGCCAGCTTAGCTGGCTGATGGGAGCTTTCCCTGCCATAGATAAACCCCTCTCCAGGTTTAGGGCATTTTTTTATTCCCAAATGACTAGCACGCTCTAGGGCTTGCATGCCTGTGCATGCTCCTTAAGCTCTTCAAACTTTTACCCAAGTTAAATGTGGAGCTGGGATTAGCACCAGGGTGCTAAAAGTAGTTTAAATCCCACTGGAAGGTAACTGAAACCAGTGCCTATTTCCTCTTGAGATTAAAAAAACCCCCGCCTGTCTGTGGAATTGCACATCAATGTGGGCTTGGAACAGGCTGGAGCCTGGATGGAGCATCAGTTACATCGCTGTCCTGGTTTAGTGTGACAGAATTTTGGGGCCAGTTTTCTCTTGAGGAAAACTGCAATTTTGTAAGGACTACAACACTATTTTTGTGGGAACAAAGTTGATTAAAATTCTGTTATGGGTTTCAGCTGATACTGGTATGCAGGTTTCCATAGTGCTTGAGGTCTTCAAGGTCTTGAGAAAAAATTGCAGAGGCTGGGGTGATAGAAACCAAGAGGAGTTAACTCCAAGGCAACCCCAGGCTGACCAATTAATAATATTCATACCATAAATGCCACATTCACTATAAATTGGGGCATTTGCTGGGGACAGCCCTTCTTCCTCCTTCTCTGCCTCTTCCTTTCCCTCCTGCTCCCTCTTCTGTGGCTGACATCTGGAGAGGGACTTGTTTACTGTCCTAACCTTGAGACATATTCCCCCATAATATTGGCTGAGTATAACTCTATGTATTTT
>NW_010185537.1:0-1204 GCF_000695765.1 Mesitornis unicolor | reverse complement strand
TCCAAACTCTCATTTTTAGGCCCAAACTCTGTTTTTTAGAATCCAAATTTAATTCTATGCCCAAAACCCGCATTTTGGAGGCCCAAACTCCGATTAGATGGCCAAAATGCTCATTTTTAGGACCCTAACTCTCATTTTAGGGTCAAAACTCCCATTTTTGCCAAAACGCGTATTTTTAGGGTCTGAACTCTGATTTTTAGTGCCCAAACTCTCATTTTTACGCTCCAAAATCCCAGTTTTAGGGCCCAAAATCTTATTTTAGAATCAAAACATTTTTTTTTAGTGTCAAAACTATGATTTTTAAGGCACAAAATAGCATTTTTATGGCCCGAACTCACATTGTAGGACCCAAACTCTCCTTTTATGGCCAAAACGCCCATTTTGGGGGCCCAAACTCTCATTCCTAGGGCACAAGCTCTCACTTTTCTACTCAGAACTCCCATTTTTATGGCACAAACTCCCATTCTGAGTGCCCAAACGCTTCGTTTTAAAAACCAAACTCTCAATTTTATGGCCCAAACTTCAATTTTATGGCAAAACTCCCATTTTTAGGGCACAAACTCCCATTTTGAGTGCCCAAACGCTTAGTTTTAGAGACCAAACTCTCAATTTCAGGGCCCAAACTTCAATTTTCTGGCCAAAAACCCCATTTTGGGGGCTCTAACTTCCACTCTATGGCCAAAATGCTCAGTTTTAGGGCACCAAACTCCCTTGTTAAGGGCTCAAACTCTGATATTTAGGGTCCAAACTCTCAATTTCAGGGCCCAAACTCTGATTTTTAGGGCCCAAACTTTCATTCGATTGCCAAAAAGCCCATTTTTAGGGCCCAAACTTACATTTTATGCCCAAAATGCTCATTTTTAAGGCCCAAACTCTCATTTTTAGTGGACTAAACTCTGATTTCTAGGAGTCAAACTCTCATTTTAGGGCCCAAACTCTCATGTTTAGGGTCCCAGCTTAGACTTTTAGATCAGAAACTCCATTTTTCACGCTCCAAACTCCCATTTTTAGGTTTCCAACTCTCATTTAATGGCCAAAAAGCCCATTTTATGGGCCCAAACTCTCATTTCAGGACCCAAATTCTACTTTTATGGCCAAAACACCTATTGTGAGCAGCCAAACTCCCATTTTATGGCACAAATGCTCATTTTTATAGCCAAAACTCTCATTTTTAGACCCAAACTCTCATTTTTAGGGTCCAATC
>NW_010185536.1:0-23783 GCF_000695765.1 Mesitornis unicolor | reverse complement strand
GGCACACCCCACCCCCGCACCACAAAAAATTAATAGGAAAAATGATTGACCTGTTGAGCTCTGCTGGGGTGGGAACCTCTGCAGCGTCCCCGCATGGTGGCCTGCCCCAAGGAGCTGCGGTCCTTGAGCCCTAGAGAGATGGGCAACGCCAAGTAGAAAAAGAACTGAATTCGGTCAATATAACCTCAGTCTTCCTTCTGAAACAAACTACACGTAGGAGATAGGCAGCAGCCGCTGTGGACTGATGAAGGGCAAATTGTGTCAAACCAAGCTGGTGCTCTTGAGAAAATATCCCTGCGGTAGAGGGTAAGCAGCTTTGTCCCCTTCAGTCCAGTAAGATATTTGATGTTATCTTCCACCGTGGCCTGAGAAACAAACCAAGAGAATACGGTCCAGAGGTCAGGGTTTGCCAGGCTGGTTGGGTAGCTAGAAGCCACTAGTGGTACACACGTGACGGAAGACATCCCAACCTGAGGATCTGCAAAGTCTGGGTCTACTCAATGCTATTGCATGCCAGGGATGGAATTGAGAACACGCTTATTAAATTAGCAGAAGATACAAATCACAGCAGCATGGCCTGTAGCTATAATCATATGAACTAACCCTGCAGCTGTCCTGCATTTGGGGTAGAGCACCTTAGCTCGAGGAAGGCCATCAATGATAATGTGCAGAGCAGCAAGATTGGGGTTGACATCAACTGCCTTTGATGCATGACTGCTAATCTAAAGAAAAAGAAAAAATCCTGGCGTGAAGAATGAAACGAAGGAGGGAGGAATACATGGTAACTTGTAGGTGAATTCAAGACGGGCAGTGACCCATTCTCCCATCCTTTGTGGTTAGACTGAAACAGGATGAGTGTGAAGTACAGTAAGAGATTCTGCAAAGGTTTGGTGAAAACTTTACAATAGCAAAGACAATGAAGCACAGTTGGAGGGTTTTATCACTGATCAAGTTGAAAGCCTTCCTAAAAGTACTCATCAGAAATTCCTGGGTCATTCCCTCGGGGCAGAGACCAGGCAGGATGATCTCTCAGGTCCTTTCTAGAGCTGATTTCCTCTGTTTTCGGTGATGTGCTGTCTGCTCAGAGTCACAGTTCCCTTTGAGCTGGAAATGTGGCCTCTGTGACTTGTAAGAGGAAGATGATCTCACTCACTGGTATCACTCAGATTTCCTCCCACTTCTCTTTTGCCCTGACAAAACCAGGTACCATCTGAAGGAGCAGCGCATTTAATGGATGGTCCATTTCTGCTGTCACAGGGCAATTCCTTGCCGATGATCTGCCTTTAACTTCACCACTAATTCCCAAATAGTCCTCTTTTTTTCCCCTCCCCCCTTTCTGTTTTTGCTCAGCTTTGGCCATCTTTTGAGGCCTCTGTTCAGTAGGTTCCTTTCCCACCCAGGGAACTTTGTTTCTTCCATCCCTTTGGACTCCCTGCCTGCGCACAGCCCTTTGTCCAGGCCGAGCTGAGCAGGAGCAGTTCAGCAAACAGCCCTTCCCTCTCCACTGCGGGTGTCTCCAGGCAGCTTTTGCACCTTTCTGGCTCTCACTGAGGCAGGCAGGAGCTCAGCTGCCCAGGGGTCTCTTTGTGAGAAACGCGCTCACAAAATGCAAATTTAGAGACGGATAAATTTTGTGAAGCAAAGGTTTATTAGCAGCGCATTTCTCACACCTTGGACACCCAGGGGTCCTTCAGCTGCCGGGGTCTCTCGACTGGGCTGCAGCTGTTGAGGCACGGCAGAGCTGGGTGCAGCTGAGAAGCCGGGGAGCT
The DNA here is from genome assembly GCF_000695765.1 of Mesitornis unicolor. Lineage (NCBI taxonomy): Eukaryota > Metazoa > Chordata > Aves > Mesitornithiformes > Mesitornithidae > Mesitornis > Mesitornis unicolor. The sequence goes on along the minus strand of NW_010185536.1, from coordinate 22,014 downwards.
CGCGGTTGGATCCTTGGGGTTGTTCCAGCTCCTTGCTCTTCATCCTGGTGTGGTCGGACTTACTGCCGAGGGAAACCATGAGCTTTGATTAGTTTGTGTTTGAGAGCTTGCCTGAAAGCAACAACCACATCGGCGTGTTTGTATTCCTGTCCGTAAAGCAAACAAACTGCTCTGTAACAGCAGAATCCTGGCGTACGCTGACTCCCGGCTGCAGCCCGGGACCAGGAGCGAACCCTCCTGTCCCAGTGGGTGCTTCTCTCCAGTAAAGCACGTCAGACCGGTGCTTGCTGCACCGTGATAATGACTGGGTGTTTCTAACCACAGCTCTATGCCTCGCTGTTCGACCAAGGCTTCCTGGCTTCTACCGCACACAGCCCTGATGGCTGCTGTGGCTTCTGGGTCTAAAGATTTAAAATATATATATATTTTTTTAGTGATAAGGAATACAATGCATTTTTTTTTATTTGGAGAGTAATTTAGAGAGAAGGAAAGATGATGCCTGGTGGAAATGAGAAATATATTTCCCATACATAATATATGCCCCAAATGCCCTATTACAAATACAACAAGATTTCCTGAACTGGAGAAGTTGTTACACATTACAGTGTGCTAATGCTCCCCCACGGAGATGCTGATACTGAGTGAGTCTTTAGTGTAATAATATTAAAAATCCTAGAGTTTCAATAAGATCCTCCCTGCTACCATGGCAGTAGGAAATGAATTGTTTCCAAAGGAAGACTCTAATTGCTGCTTAGCATCCACAAAATATTCTGAGATACGCCACAAAGCCGTATCCCAGCGTGGCTGTGCCATGAGCTGCAGCAGCAGTTTTTCCACAGAGACTGTCGCTTCCCAGCGCAGCACGGCTGCTGCTGCTGCTGCTGCAGTTTCTCCCTGGCAGGAGCTGCCTGAGGGAGCACAGTGCAGGCTGTGGGCACAGGGTGAGCTCTGGCGCTTCTGCTGTGGAGACCTTTACACCTCGGCAGGGGTTGGAGGCCAGGGAAAGGCACCGTCAAGCTCCTTCACAGAGCACAAGCACAGGCTCTGAATCAGCAAATGCTTGCACACTCGTATTGGTACATGAATAACCATACTGGAGTTGGTTAATCTGCCAATGTAAAGTTACCCAAAAGCATAAGTATTTGCATGTATAATGTTTTCCTATGAATATTTTACATAAATCTTTTTCAAAATTCGCTTATTTACTTCTGTTTATTTAGAACATGTCTTTTCTCACAAGTCCTACAGTCACGTACGTGCTGGCCGGTTCACACCAGTGCCTTGTTTTCAGGACACCGAATGGGAGGAATTTGCGTCAGTCCTGGCCACGGCGCTGGAGCTGCGGCTGCACGAATATGGCTCGCTCGTCCTCACATGGACAGATGCCAGAGCCTGCATCCTTCAGAGCACTGCTCCAAATAAATGCATGTCAGCCGGGTGTGTGAGCGGAGCACGGCTCACTGTGTCCGTGACCTGCTGTGTCCCAGTGCAGCATGTGCTGCTGTGCTGGGGGGCTGCACTGTGCCAAGGTGGGGTGCGGGTCCAGATCTGCCCCCCACGTGGTCACAGAATCACAGAATCGCTCGGTTGGAAAAGCCCTCTGAGATCATCACGTCCAACCGCTCCTGTCTACCCACTAAACCATATCCTTAAGTACCTTGCCTACCCGCTCTTTAAATACATCCAGGGATGGTGACTCCACCACCTCCCTGGGCAGCCTGTTCCAGCTTCTGACGACCCTCTCAGTGAAGAACTTCCTCCTTATCTCTAACCTGAACCTCCCTTGGCACAGCTTGGTGCCGTTTCCCCTTGTTCTATCCTCCATCACCTGGGAGAGGAGACCAGCACCCACCTCTCTATGGTCCCTCATTTCCAAGGGGAGCAGAAATTCCTGGTGATCACTGGTCAGGCTTTGCCATCAGAAAAGATCCCTGTTTGCAGGGGGAATACTGACAGCCTGTAAAGGTCCTGCATCCTCATCCCAGCCGTAAGCTCGAGCCCGTGTTTGTTCAAAATCCTTCATGTCACAGGAATTCATCTCTCTCTGTAGCCACGTTTAGTGTAGCAGTGAAATACTGCTGCATGAGCCATGTTTTCCACACTGCCGTTAGAGAATAATCAGCCCCAGGTTTGGTTTCGTGCTGGAACGGCGGCAGTTGAGGTTCAGCTGCGGTCTGGTTCAAGGTTTTTTTGGAGATAGGTTGCTCCATCCGACTCGGCACACCAAAACGCCTCTTTGCATCTACAACATCCACGTTCCTATTTTAAATCTTGACTATTCCAAAAGGAATGGAAGGGCCCTCGTGTCTCCTGTGCACACTTTAATTCAGGCCCCCCGTGAGAAGGAAGGGTTTGGCCATCCATGCACATCCATGCCCACGGCCCCTCGAAGGACGGTGGGCCATGGAGGCCGTGGAAAGCATGCGGTGCTGAGCCCACCCTGACAAGGCCTGGGGTGGTTTTGTACCCAAACCCAGGCAAGGTTTGACAGAAACCCCCGAGAGTCACTGAATGCCTGTCCCCAGTGATACCCAAAGCCTGGGACATGCCCCTGCCCTGGCAGCACATCCCCAGCAGCAGAGCTAAACTCCCACTCCTACAGTGGTGGCGAGTTCTGAACCAAGCTTTTAAAGACCTGCAAACCCCACAGGAGGCACCTGCTTTCTCCTGGGATGTGTAGGGGTTGCTTTTTAGTAAAGAGATCCTAAAGCATTTCAGGCAGCGACATGATCCTGAGATGCAGGGAGATTTCAGGAGCTCACAGCTCTCAGAAACCCCCAGACCACACACCAGGTTTCACAGTGTTTTTGCATTTCATTTTACTTTGAGTTTAATCTTTTGTTCTTTTTCAACGAGGCTGTGTGATATTTCCTGCAGGGAAAATAGCTCATGATTTTACTACCGCAGTCCTCATTTTTGGCTGTTTGATGCACCTCAGAGCACGTCACCGCAGGCTGCAGCCTGAGCACGGCTCCCATCCAGCCAGACCAGGTGCACCACAGCCAGGCCGATGCTTTGCCGAGACTCTGGCAGCCCTTGCCTGAGCCACCTTCTTGTCCCCTGCCACATCTGCACCCACACTTCCTTCTGTCCCCTCCAATTTGGTCTGGCCACACCGCTGAGCAATGCGTGACTCCAGCCAAGGGTAAATGACATTGTTTCTGAATTCAGACTGGAGAATGAAGCCACGCAGCATCACCACGTCTCTGGTTTTGGGGCAGCGCACGCAGGTCTCCAGCACCAGCCCAGAGGTCTGAGTGCTGATAGCCCAGCTCCTCATTCTACTGGCCACCCCACAGCCTCTCCCACTGCAGCTCAGTGACTATGCATGACCCTAGGACAGCATAGGGGGTGATTTTCAGAAGTGTCAAGTGCCCATGTCAGTACATGGCTCGCAGGATTGCAGCGTGCACAGGCACTTTACAGCACAAAGCAGCAGCAGTGCTCGGCCCACTATTTATATATTATGGATCATAATATTTAAGTGGCCTGGCTATAACCCTGTAACTAGTTCTCCTTGACAGAATGAGTATTGCTCAGCACACACTAACAGCTGCCAGTAAAACACATTTATGAATCGTCCGTAAATTTCCTGGCAGTGGCAAACCCCACGTTGAGGCCCCCGCACAGGGGCAAGGAGCCCAGGCCAGGGGGCGCTGGGGGAGCCCGAGGCTGGTGCTGGTCCTGGTGCTGCAGCTCCTGCCGCAGCTACGGCCAAGTCGCACAGCCTGTGCAGGGGCCTACGGAAGGAAAACGCCGTATTTGGTGTTATCAGCTCCTCAGCCCCAGGTCAGCAAAGCTCTCAAACTGAGTGTTTGGGATGGGACCCAGCCCTGGCAGCCAGCTCCCTCCATCCCCCCACACATTTAGGAAAATATTGCCAGAGTATTCCCTGCCCAGAGCATCATGTTCACAGGGCAGGAGTGAGCAATGCCTGGAGCTACCAAAATAGCCTTTGCAGAAATGGCTCTGAGCTATTGTTTCTGGGATCCACTCTGGACAGATAAAATTATTTGGAAAAAGCACTATTTCTTGATTTATTTCCTGTTTACTTTCCTATACCATGGTTGTTACTAAATAGCACTGATGCTGTACAGGTGAGTCCTCACATTTGTATTACAGCCCCTGTTTCAGTTGTGATGTACAGAACACAGCACCGTTGCTAATGATAGCTGTGATTACGCAGCACCCAGTGACTGCTCTGGCCAGGGCAGGTGCTGAGCCCCCTCCTACAGAGACCCAAGGTGTTCTCACCCGAGGAGATGCTCCAGGAGTGGGGAGCTGGCATCACTCAGTGGCACAAGGCTGAATTGGTGAAGTCTGATTCATGAGCTCCACTTTCCAGCCCCACAGCCAGGACCAACCCCGTTTGTCCTGCAGACACCCAGTACCGGGATGCAAGGGCTGCTCCACCCAAGGAGAGGGCAGGAAAAGCTCTGCATGTTTTAATTACAGAGGAGAGCCACACATCCAGACCCCCAGATTATGAATAATAGCCATGGTGAGATGGAAACCTTTGCTTGAATAATTTTGAATGATGAACACATTTGGGGAAATAATGTTTTCTTTGCAGACCTGCCCTGATGAAATGCCTCTGTTTGCCTTGCTGTCTCGCTGCGTGCGGGCACCATCCCACCGTGCTGTGCTTGTTCTGTCAGGGCAGCGCTGCTGCGGCTCTGCCAAGGCCTCCCCATGGGTACATGCAGGGTAAATCCATGCAGGGCAGTCACTGGGAACACGAAGCTGCTGTCCCAGGATCTCACAGCAGCAAGTGGTGCTCAGAGGAGCAGGTGTCTGCAGGAAGGAGGACAAGCCTTATGAGGAGCGGCTGAGGGAACTGGGCTTGTTTAGCCTGGAGAAGAGAAGGCTGAGGGGAGACCTCATCACCACCTACAACTGCCTCAAGGGAGGTTGTGGAGAGGTGGGTGCTGGTCTCTTCTCCCAGGTGATGGGGGATAGAACAAGGGGAAACGGCACCAAGCTGTGCCAAGGGAGGTTCAGGTCAGAGATAAGGAGGAAGTTCTTTACCGAGAGGGTCGTCAGAAGCTGGAACAGGCTGCCCAGGGAGGTGGTGGAGTCACCATCCCTGGATGTGTTTAAAGAGCGGGTAGATGAGGTACTTAAGGATATGGTTTAGTGGGTAGACAGGAACGGTTGGACACGATGATCTTGGAGGTCTCTTCCAACCGAGCGATTCTGTGATTCTGTGAAGGAGCAGCAGCAGTGTGTTAATAGGTGACCATTGGCAGGGGAAGGCAGTCACAGTTCAGCTGCCTCTACAGGACTGTTTCTAGGTGCAGCCCCCTCTCCATTTAGCCATGCAGGACCCCAAAAACACAGCCCTGGTCTCCAAACTGCCCAAAGCATGGCCACAGCCAACACCCTTCACTCCTCTTAAACTAAAAGTAATAATTCAGATATTGGTTAAGCTGCTGGAGGCAGAGAATTGATGTCCACTTTGCAGCCCCATGCCGTCCCCCTGCCCCAATTCCCACCACTGCAGAGAGCGGCAGCACCTGGTAACGCCAAGGCCCCATCCCCTCCTGCAGGAGCACACCAGTCCCCGCGGTGGCCATGCCCAGGCCAGCTGGCAGCCGCAGGCGCTGCCGTGCCACTGCAGCTTGTGCCCATTAGCACCCCAGCGAGCCGCTCACCGTCTGACAGGGCTCGGCCTGGTCACGGTGCCAGCGCCGCCGCTTGTTACGGGCAATTACGGCATCACCGGGAGAGCAGAAACCCAGCAATCCAAATACCATTAGCACAGAGCCAGGAGGAGCAGCGAGAGCTCCCCCAGCTGTCCCCAAAATGAGGTCACTGCCCTAAGGGAGTCACAGCACCCTGGAGCAAGGGCAGGATGTGGCCAGGTGAATGACACAGCTGAGGCTCAAGGCCAGAAATGAGTTATGTGCTCAGAAACGAGGTCTCCATGGAAAAACACAAACCCAAGGTGGACAGTGGTTGGAACAGGAGCCCCAGCTCCGCTGTGCAGCTCTGAGCTTAATGTGGTGCGGCCACAAACAGCAATGGCAGGGCAGGGGCTGCCTGCTCAGCACCTGGTTTAACGTCCTCCCAGTTTTACCATGTCTCAAGCATCACATCTGTAGGATCCTTTAGGAGAACACTTAACAACCCTTACAAGGAGGGAGATAAAACCAAAATGAAGCGCGTCAGCCAGCTCCCTCAGAAGGGTTTCTGCAGTGCAGGGAGTTCATGAGGATGGGTGTTTTGTGATGGGAGACTACAGTTTACCCAGCATCGTTAACGAGAAGCCGTTCTTCAAATGCATAATTTGACATCCTGTTTTATTTCTCTCTAGCTTTGAGCTTACTCCTACAGAAGTTTTAAGGGTTTTGTTCCACAATCACAGGCCTGTGGCTCCCTTAAAGCACATCCTGGGAGTGCAGGCATCTCTGAGGGGGGCTGCTCTTCTGCTGCCGAAATAATTGATCCCTCAAAATCATCAGTCCCTTGAAATCACCAGTCCCTCACTGGCCAAGAAGGGGTTCAGCTTAGGAGAGCACTTCACTTTTGGGGTGTGTAATGTACCTCAGCAGCCATTAATGAGCTGATGAGTTTGTGCCAAGCACAGCTTTCATATAGAAAGTAGTGCCTTATTTCAATGTAAATATTTTAAGAGAAGTGTTTTAGAAGAGAAGATTAAAAACCAAAACCAACAAACAAAGCCTCACCTGTGTTTAACAAAGAGCAAAGCCCATTCAGTTTCTTTTTTTCCTGCCAAAGGTCTGGTTCAGGACACTGCTCCCTGTGACTCTGTTTTTTACCTCAGTGACTTCACACATATCCCAATCACAGCACAGCCAAGGCAGGGGGTGAGCATCCAGAGCTGAGCTTAAATGGGCTCCTGGGCCATGGGATGGTCCCAGGTGGGGCTGGTCAGTGCCATGAGGGCAATCAGAGCTCCCCAGGGTCTCCCACAGCTGTGATGAATGGTGCTGTTCTCAGCAGGGAGGCCGTGTTGGAGGTGCGGTTACAGTCATGGGCACCCTCCCTGGTGACACTGGCACTGAGAAATGTCTCGTCCTGAACCTGCCATGTGTTGCTGTTTCCATCTTAAACACATCAGTAAAACAGCATCCACATGACGGCGACATCAGCAGAACTGCTGCCACAGGGCTGCCTCCTGCTTTATGCTTTTGCAGGCAGCGGCCAGCGGCGAGAGATCACAAACTGCTTTTCCTGTCGCTGCGGAGCGGCACCGGCTCAATGAGCCAACAAACCCTGCGGTGCCGTGAGCGCCGCTTAGCACCGCCAGCGTTCCGTTATTGACAGGACGCTGCTCCCCACCCACCTCACTAAACCTGCAAGAACAGAAGCCGCCAAAACATCAAATTTGCCAAAATATTCACATTGTAGATACAGATGGTATAAAAATCTCCAGTAAGGTTGCAGCTCCACTACCGAGAGTGACCTCCATGCACATGGGCCATCCCCTTCACCCCTGCAAACACCCCTTTGGGTGAAGGGGACGGTCCATGTGCCAAAATTGTGCCCTCACTGTTGAGCAGGGGGTTCAATGCTCCAGCTGCCCTTGTGCAGTTGTCTGCCAGTTGTGTGTGCCGATTGCTGTGAATGCCACCATCTGGTGTGCCACGTGGACATCATAATCTTTTCTTAATTACATTAGCAGTGCAATCAGTTACTGCATTACAAGGCCGGCGATGAGCTTTTAAATCTTGGTGGAAATCATAAATAATTGCACTAAGTACCAGGCGCCAGATGTGAGTGCCAACTTCGGTTGCTCTAGATAAATAGTAACCTTACAACAGTGTTAGATCCCGGTCCAGCCGCTGCTTTCCATGCCTTAGTTCCCATTTTTTCCAGGCAGGTTCTATCCCCAGTGGCAGATTAAAAAAAAAACAACAACCCAAACCCACAAATCCACAAACAGGATTTTTGAAAATATCAGCAACATGGACGAATACTATGTCTCAGTTTAACAGGGTGGAGTGGGTGGGTTCCAGACAGCATCCCTCGCTGTGAGACCCTCATGGGGCGAGATGGGGTCAGCCGAAATCCCGCAGTACAGGGAGCCGTGGCCGCATCGCCCAGCAGCAGCCGCCGTGGAAACAGCCCTGCTGGATTATCCCAGCGGTGAGAGCCGAAAAGCCTCATTTCAGGAAAACTGGGGAATTTTTGGTAAAAAGAGGACATCTCAATCACTGGCAAACTTTTTTGCTAATTTCTTTGGCGTCAGGGAGTCTACTGAAACGCTCCCACCTGTGACCGACGTGTGACTGAAGGATGCGCCTCCATCATGCAGGGGAGGAGCCTCACACAACCCCTGTGTCCCAAACACATGGCCGTCCCCATGCTGTCCTGCTTCCCCAAAGCACATGGGGGTCTCCAGGAGCGGACACCGAGCTCAGCTGTGCTGTGGCATCCCTGTACCTGTTGCCAGATTCTGCTGAATTCATCAGGCACCATCCAGGAATGAGCTGGTGCCTCACCGGGAGCTGCCATTGCCCTGCACTCCCAGCTGCCCCTGCAAGGCTGGTGTGGGATGGGATGGCATGGGATGGGATGGGATGGGATGGCATGGGATGGGATGGGATGGCATGGGATGGGATGGGATGGGACGCTCACCCCCCCTGCATCCTGGGACTGCGGCACATCAGGATCCATTCTGAAGGAGAATGGGAGCCGATACCCTGGCAGTGTTTAAATAAGCAAAGTTTTTGTACAAAGCAGAGGTTAATGTACTTTATTGTTCAATGTCATGTTTATAGTGGATTGTTGGAGAAAAAAAATGTGATTAATTGCCCAGAAACCCACGGATCTACAATTATTTGGTTGTTGTGAACAAATAAAGGGCTACAGTATTCATCATATTCAAATGAGGCAGTAAAATAAATGATGGCATGCCGTTTATGAACAAAACCTAGCTGTGTTCCCTCACAATCTGAAAATGTACTCGAAAAATTGTAAATGAGATACAGCCATTGTCGAGGGCTCACTGGTGATTTGTCTTTGTGTAATGTTTTGCAGTGCTGACCCATCACTTGCCTGTTTTAATTTATGTCACAATATGCACCTTCATTATGCACTTTATGAAAACGAAGTGCCAATTTGTAATAAAGACTTGTTTTCAATGAAATCTCCTCTTTTTGGTAGGTGTTCTGCTTTTCATTAGCACCCATTTCACCAGGCCTAGTTAAAGAGCACAGGTACAGACTAAATATGTCCGATCATTCATCATAATTTTGCTTTCCACTTTGTCACAGCTTGGGTATTTAAGGAAGATAGATGATACAAGATGTTGTCTCCTTTTCAGACTCTTTCTGCTCTGGTAAGTGTGTCCGATGCAGAATTATTTTGCCACTTTATTATTTTCTGGTGAGTGTTTGTCAGGCCCCGCTCTGCCCCTCTGTGTTTGCTGTCACTCACCACCTCGCCGGGCTGGGGTCGCGCTGCCTCCTCGCTGCCAGCGGCTGCACGCAGAGGCCAGCGCAGCACCGAGCAACACTGAGTGGCACCGAGCAACACTGGAAAGTCAGCCCCTGTTCCCTGGGACTGGTTTCCTCGCACCTCAGCAGCCCCGTGCGGTGACACCAGCACCTGCCCGCAGCGCTGCTGCAAAGGGGCGTTGGACAGTGCTGGGGCGTCACAGGCGCTGCTGTGAGGAGCCGAGGCCCGGCCGTCACTGGCACAGCGGGAGGCTCTGGCACACACTGGAGAGATTTCCCTGTGGCACTACTCTGTGGGAGCGGAGCAGCACCGAGGAGCTGAGGCACTGCAGGACCCCTGACCACACACACCCTCACCCCGGGAGCTGGACCTGGCCTCGGGAACCTGCCACCACCACACTGGGAGCAGCCACAGCACCAGAGCCACAGGCCTGCGAGCAGCCGTCCAGAGCGCAAGTGCTAACAAGCTAACAAATGTCTTGCAGGTTTTGATAATGAGCAGCGAGCTGGAGCCAAAGCCCCTCTGTCCCTGCCTGCTGCTAACTCCTGCTCTGGCCCCTGTGGGCGCCGTGGTGCAACCACGCTGGGATGGGGCACATACGGGAATGGTGCGCTCAGAAACCTCTCCATCCTCTCCGAGGGGAGCAGCCTCTGTGCCTGGCTGCTGAGCAGCACATTGTGCATGGCAGGAGCCCGGCAGGACAACGGCTGCGGATGTGGCTCGGTGCTGGCACTGGCACACATTGGCGGCAGCACAGATATGTGAGTGCAGATAGAGCCGGGCAGCGGCGGTGCCACGTGGCTGTGCCAGAGCTCATTGTGCTATGGTGGAGGTGGCCGGGATGTGTTGCTGGCAAGCAGATGCCGCCGGCACGGGGCAGAGCGTCTGCTCCTCGCAGCAAGGTCCCAGAGGCTGTGGGCGGCTCTGTGTGTGTTGATCTGCTCGTGGCCATGCTCCTGTTTGGTCCTTCCCGGCTTCTGCTCCCCTGGCGTATGTGCTTGGGCCCATCAGCGCTCAGGATGTAGCACCGGGTATTCCCATCCACTCTGCCATCACTGGAGCTGTCACGACTCAGCACCTCAGCTTCGCACATGCATGGCTCTCCCTGATCAGCAGATGCAGAAAGGGAGGGAGTGGGGGCTCTCCGAAGGTCTCTCCTTACATCTGGAGCCCTCCTCGACGTTGAGATGCCCCCCAGCAGATGTGCAGCGGTGTCCAGAGGTCCTGGCAGAGAACAGCCTCTGCTGCACAGCAGAATGGAGGTAGAATGAGTTGTGCCGCTGCCCACGTGTGCTTGGTCTGCAAAAATCGAGATTTGTATTTGAACTCCTGAGCCTGTCAGGGATGAACAAACACAGCCCCACCAGCCTGGGGATGTCCCCAAGCCAAGAGGCGTATAGGAGTTGCAGGGCTGGGCACTTCCCTGTGGTATCCGCTGAGAGTCCCCAAAACAGCCCCGGACCCCACAGCCAGGGCCACTCACATGAATGCAGTTTTTTGGAGGTGATGCCTTGAGCTGGGACGGGCATCACGTAGGGATGGGCTGGTACCAACCTCCACAACAGGTTGACTCCTACAGCCCCTGTAGTTCCTATAACTCCTACAGTCCCTACAGCTCGGTACCAGGTGGGGCGCAGGCTGCAGGAAGATCACAGAATCACAGAATATTGGGAGTTGGAAGGGACCCCGAAAGCTCATCCAGTCCAACCCCTGCCAGAGTAGGATCACCAGACCAGGTCACACAGGAACGCGTCCAGGTGGGTTTTGAATGTCTCCAGAGAAGGAGACTGATGTTAATTCCATTTCTAAAAGTGTGAGGAAAAAAAATACCATCCGTGCAGCTTATGGATCTGCTTTTTAAGTATCATATAATTTAGATTAACAGATATTTTGCAGATGCCACCGCACTTGACAAGATATAATTATTATTAACAAGAAAAAGTTGTTTTTTTCGATTGCTCTCTGAATGCGGGGCTGTTCCCAAGCAGCGATCGTGCCACGCATTGCGCTGGAGAGAACACCCTCAGCAGCAGAGCTGTCGAGGCTCCTTTCCTGTTTGCACGCAGTGTTTATGTGAGTAGCTGTGACTCCCAGGATGTCCTTCAAGAGACCGCGCAGTCCGTTCTGGCGGCAAAATCTCCGAGTGTTTCAAACCGGGGTGTCCCCCGTGTCCCCCCGTGTCCCCCGTGTCCCTCCATGCCCCTCGTGACGCGTCCCCTGCGTCCCCTCATGTCCCGTCCCCGCGTCTCCTCTCGCCGCCCGTGGCGCGCAGCTCCCACCAGGTGGCGCTGTCGCCGGCCGAGCCGTGTCCGGTGCTGCGGGGCCGCGGCCCCTCCCCCGGCCCATCCCGGCGGCTCCCGGCCCCATCCCAGGGACACCCCACACTGACCCGGGCTGCTCCGTCCCCATCCAACCTGGAACACTGCCGAGGGGAAGGGGCACCCACAGCTTCCCTGTGCCCGCGAGGAATCTCCTCCTTGGATCCACCCCAAATCTCCCTTTTTCACTTTAAATCTCAGCCCAAAGTTCAGGGACAACGAACGGCAATTGAGAACGTCCCGGCTGAAAGGATCAAGATGTCTGGTAAAACTCAAGTGAATAAAAACCGCATCCAGAGAAATTCACTAAAAAACGATACCCTGTTGGACACTGGGTATCTCGTGTTACAATTGTGACCAGTCCTGATGAAACTCCACTTACAATTTGTTTGTAATTTGACAAAGACCCCGGGGGAAGCCGTGGAGTTGCCCACCCCGTGCCAGTGTAATTCCAGGGGTGGGGGGGTTTATTGAGCAAGCGGCCCCAGGACCACCCTGGAAGGGCTCTGCACCCTCGGCTGAGCCTCCCCGAAGCCACGCAGAGGGCAAAAACACTGGATTTTTTCTTTTCTTTTTCTTTCTTTCTTTCTTTCTTTCTTTCTTTCTTAGGAGCAGCAGTTTTCCATCAAGGAAAGCATTTTCATTGAAATGGAAATCCTCGCAGGGATGTCAGTTTTGATGACACCTTTGATGGGAGAAAGATTAAACTTTTTTTTTCCTTTTTATATTTGGTTGATTTTTTTTTATTTGATAAGGTAAAATATTAAAAATAAATACATTCGCTGTTCTTACTTAAATTACTTTTGCTTAAAATTGCATATGATATTAAATATTTAGCATTATAATATATAGCATGTTGTAGCTGATAATGTATTTTTCTTTGTAATGAATCAATTTGATATTATCAAGAAGGCATCACAGATGCTTCAAAATTAAGGTTTGTTTTGTTTTATTTTTCCTATTCTATGGCGAATATTTAAGTTGCGTTTCAAAGTGCCAGTACGTTACATAGCCCAGAAACTGTTTTCTGACTATTTCGACCCACAGGTTTCCCTCTGGTCCCTGCCCATAAGCAGCAGCACGTCCCCCGTGTCCCCCCATGTCCCTCGTGTCCCCGACGTCCTCCACGTCCCCCACACCAGGGCTCACTCTGCACCCCAGCCCCCCATTTTAGCACCTGCCAGACCAAACACTAACATTATGCAGGATGAGCTCAAACCACCGCTTATTAACAATTGTGCATTATGTGAGATGCACAGTATTGATTTAAACCCATGGGGCAGCTTTGGGAAGAGAAGGTTTAATTTATAGAAACACTGGTGTTTGATAGCAATAAATAATTAGGGTGATTGCAAAAAAAGGGTTCATAGAGCACTGCCCTCCAACTCCAGCCGACTGCTCTTGTCCTGCTAATAAATTGGTTAATAAAGGGAGAGAGAGAAAGCCTGGATCGGGGTTATAAAAACAAATGACATTTTTCTGTTGAGTGGACAGGAGCGGAAAGGGAGGCAGTGGAGCCGGGCGGGTGCAGCAGGAATCACTTTGTGTGCGCAGCCTGAATTCCTTAATGACTTTCTCATTAAAAGTTCTTGCTGCCAAATGCTGTTTGCTTTCGCCTTCAGAACTGTCTGCATTAATAATGAGTAACTTGGCTTGGAAGTTATTTACATAAAGTATTGTTCTCATGTCACCGCCGACAGCTGCGCTGGGCGAGGGGGGGACAATGCGGGGAGCCCCCAGCAACACCAAAGACTCCTGACACAGAGCTCCCCTGCTCGGGCCAGCGATGGCGTGGGGATGGGCAGCCGTGATGGGGAGGGATGGGTGACCCCACCACGGCCCCTAGCTCCCACTGCAACCCACAGCCCCACTCACCCCTCACTCCTCGAGCAGGGGCTCTGGGCAGGGCCCCCTCTTGCCCTGCACCCAGATCTGTGGTGGAATACCTGGCAGAGGAAACTCCTGCACCCTTGGGGGTCCCAGCCAGGGAAGCCACTTGTTACCATCCAGGACAAAACTGTAAGACCCTTTTCACACCAAACTGCTGGTATTTTGGCAGCCTCTGCTCAGTGTACGCACTTTTTGGCAGAGCAGTGAAGATGGAAGCATCCTCCACCCTGCAATCACAGCAGGGGATGGTGGCAAACACATGTCGTTTGAAAAGGGTGTGCGAAGGGCCTGGCTTGGTGGTGCCATCAGAGCTCACTGCGGGCAGGGAGGCTGAAGCCATGCCCAGGTCCATGACTGTCCTTTCTGGAAGCTCCAACCTGTGTCATTGTTACCAGAGCAGGGCTAACAGGGGCTCACATGTCCCTCAGTAATATCATCATGTGTTATTACTAGTGTTGGTGCTTACAGTCAAAACAGCAGTCCCCACAGGAAACAGGAGCCCCTTGCACCAGGCAATGAATCAGTGCAAAGAGAAAGCTGGACCTTGCTGTCCAAGGGAGCAGCAGCAGGGGCTGGAAGAGGAGCAAAATTGTGTAAAGTCTCATTTGAGGTCAGCAGAAATGACTTGCTTCAGGAAATGTAAACATTCAATTCCAGCTTTTGAGTTTATTTACTTTTTTATACAAAATTGAAATGAAACATCAAGATGAAGTGGAAAATTGAAATGTTCCGCTCTGAAAAGGTTGAGGCTGAATGTTTTGACCTTATCAAGAAAACTTCCCTCAACATCCCCCATTTTCCTTTCGAAACAAATTTTTGTCAGAGGTGACATGCCCCTACATAGCATCTCGCTGCTGCCCTGATGGCATTTCCCAACAGGGGTGGCTGAGCCAGGCCCTCTCATGGCTGGAACCCCCCTTGCCCAGCGAGACCCCGCCATGAGGCATCACCTGCACAGCCCAAAGCTGTAAACATTTTTTCCAAATACATTCACTCAGTTTAACAGCACATTTTACCTTTCCCCACGAGCCGGGCCTTGCACAGAGCCGTGTACAGGTGGAAGCTGACACTTGGCAGTGCCGGTGTTGGCGAAGCTTTTCTGAGCGCTGCAGCTGGCACAGGCCCTGCCGAGGCCACAGCCACACTGGGATCCTCCGCTGAGAGCACTCGGTGACAGTCCCCTGCCAGGTCCCCTGCCCCGACAGATGTTGGGGAGTTAATGACCAGTAAATTTTGATGCATTCTGTTTACCCCAGTGTAACTGTCAGAGCCGTGCCCGTCCCTGCAGGCGCACTCGGGCATCACCTCTCGTGCAGGCACTGTGGCTGTCACCACAGCTGAGTGCTGTGGGCTGTGTCCCCAGCTGCCTGTGGGGCTGAGACATCACCCCCTGAGTGCTGCAAGTGCTCCCACTCCTGCTCCTGACACGCTGTGCCCACCTGCCCTCACTTCCCAGCAATCCCCTGACACGGCCATGGCACTGCCACCCTTGGCACATGCATGGCACATGGCACTGCACATGGCCCTGGGTGCTCTCTGAAAAACCATGGCCTGGAAATTTGCCATTTTGGTTTGCTGTCAGCTTATCCATGGGATCGCAGTCTCTGCCAGGCCATTGGTGCTGTGGCAAATACGGAGAAAAGCAAGCCACTGCCACCGCACACAGCGGGGTTTGCAGCAGGCCCAGTCAGACACACAGCGGGAGCGAGGGCACACACCTGGGTGTGCAGGGCCCCATGCACACACGTGTGCAGGCATGCACAGGCTGGCACAGGCAGGTCCTGGTGGCTGTGCGGTGGCTGGACTCTCCCGGGTGCACTGGCAGAGGCCTGGCCTGCTGTCGGCCATCCCGGCCCTGCCCGCGGCCTAGTCGTGCCCGAGCACAGCGTTCCCTCCCCGGAAGGAGGACGAAGGCTGCAAGAAACGGCCCAGATGCAGTGGAAGATTTTCATGGCAAGAAATCAAATAAACTGTTGGTAGTGATGAACTGAAAAATAAAACATGCTTTCAGAAAATGGTCCTTTTCTTCTTCGTGCCTGGGAAGGGGGGCCTGAGGGGGAACACAGACAAAGGTGCCGAAGGTCTCAATCATCTCACCGCTTAATTATGCTGTCTCTCAGAAGGCATCTCCGGGCAATTAGAATAATCATTCATGCCTGTGCTTTACTGGGGACTCTTGCATTCTTCCTTGTGAAGCATCAGAGCTGGATTGTAATTTTTTTTTTTAACTTTAGCAGTGACCTGCAACTAAAGGAAAAATAAAAGTTTTTTGAAATATTAGTTTAATAAGACATGAGAATAATATTAAGGATATGAGCCTCCCTTATTTATTATTTATATGTATAGTGTGATTTAGAGATGCACTTGAACCAAACAAGTCACTACCAACGAGTGGATCTATCTCTCTCTATATATATTAAAAAAGCCCTACAATATTCGCCTGGAGATTCTGTCCACATATTTGGAGATTGTGATTTAACATACACAGTTTATCAAGGCTGGTGTGCTGCACACAGAGACTGGAGTTTTATGTAAGGGTATAAATAATCAATGCACATAGCAACTTTAAATTACTGCTAATGTGTTTTACTTATGTTCCCACTAGAACGATATGTGAAATAACAGGGAGTTGCTAGGCACACACTTGACAAATAATATCCATGAGTTTCCATTTTTATTATTTTTATACATTTCTTATTAAACCAAGCGGCGTAGTTCTGTGCAGCCAGCCCGTACTGGTGGATCTCGGTAAGTGTGGGAAATGGGGGTTAATGCCGTGTGGCATGCTGTGACACCGAGGAGATGCATCCCTCATCACCCCCTACCCTTGCCACCTGCTGCAGCCCCTGGCCCAGGACCCTTTGGAAGCACCAGCAGCTGAGCCCTGTGCTGGTGGTGCTGACCCCGGAGCACGCTGCTTTGCACCAGGTGGAGATAAGGCAGTGGTATCCGGTCATTCTGGAGATGATCTGGTCGTCACCCTCCGGAAAGGACAATGTAAGTGGTGTTGGCCGCATGCACACTCCCCCGTCTACAGCAGCACAGTGGGAAGGACGCCATCCGCAGAAACCCAAATGTGAAACTTGGATACTGACAGAAAAGACACTTGAATAGGTGGGAGGGAAGATTTTCTGCACAGTGTGCAATCATCTGATATTTGGGCACTGGAGCCATTACAAAAACCTTTTCTGTGTTTAAGTAATTGGTACGTGAGGAGCAAAGCACACATTGCATCAGGACTGTCCATCCTGCAGCCACAGCACCCACTAAACCCCACCAGGGAGCTTCGCTGGTTTCCATTAAAACGATTTAGAAAACAATAACTATTTCTTTGTAAACAAGTCCTTAAGTGTTTATTACCATGTCACCATCAAAAACATACAGCTTTGTACTGTGTTTAATGGAAGAAAATGTGTTTTAAAACCTGCTCCACTAATAAATGATAAAATGGGAAATAGACTTCCCAGGGGCTGGGGTCAGGGCTGCCCCTGCCCCGCTGGGATCCGCTGGCATTGCCATGTCCTGTCACAGCCGTGCGAATGCCCTGGCTGTGTGGATCAGCCATAATGAACAGCAGCCTTGGCACGGCCCTGCTCACAGACCAAATGTCATCCTGGACAGGAGAGCAGGGCCCAGCCCCACACCATCAGTGCTAATTGAAAAACTTGCCTTAACCTCGGTGAGAGTGCATGCAGGCTCAGAAATACAAGACCCAAATTAAATTATTGTCAGGTAAGTCTGTAGCTCACAGGTCCATTTGTTGTGGTTGAACCAGCAGTTGTCAGTCACGGGTGGAGCTGGGACCCAGAATATTCATTTGGCAGCTACGAGAGTCAAGATGATCCTGAAAACACCTTTCCAGTGAGCGAGCGCCTGCATCTGCGCACAACAGAAGAGCATTGCCCTGACTGTCAGTGGCGGTGGGGACAGGGGCAGGCCCAGCCAGGCCACACCAGTGCCACCAGCTCCGTTAAACGCCCCTATCAGCTGGGGCACAGGCACAGCTGTCACATGGAGCATAGGCGGCACAGGGGGAGTCCCCTGCCAGCACCTGATCCAGCACAGGGAGGGGAACCCCTATTCAAGTGAAAAGCAGCTTTAGATCTTTAATTAAAAACCAGGGTTCACAGCATCGGGCAGTGACTTCCACTAGTTAATCTCCATCACTTCATTTCACCACCAACTTCCATACTCCACAAAACTGCTGGAGACAATTTTTATTGATTGCTCTTCAAGCCGTCAAAAGCGTCCCCGGCTGATCATATGTTACCCCCAGACACCTTGTGCATTTCAGATAATAACTTGGTGCTCCAGAGAAGAAATGAATTGGATGTGCAGTCAGTAACTGTCCAAGTGAATCATGTTACTATATGTCAGCGGCCCGGGCTCTGACTATCATTTTAACAGAGAGAAATCCACTATTTTCATGGCTGTTTGAAATTGTTTTCCAGATGAATAAGATATAACAACAACTACTTACAGTAAAGAATAATATGGGGAATCTATTTGCTACGTGGAAACAAATCTTTCAAGTGTAATACTGTTTAATATTATTTAATCTGTAACTGCAAACATGAAATTTTGAAACTAGCTTTCATGTGGTACAAAAATCTTGTGATGTGAGAGAGTGGGAAGCTGAAGTTGGTGTGGGACCTGGGTGGTATTTTGTAGCTCATAATTGCAAACATAATAATTTGTACAGAAAATGGAATGTTACAAAAATATTGTTGACAAAGATGTATACTAATGCCAAACACTGGCAGTGACAGTTTATTTTGCATAAACAATCACATACCAAGTTTATTCCCTGTTTTCAGGTGTTTTTGTCAGTGCGTGTTTTGTTCAGAATTGCTATAAACAACTGCGAATGGATTTTGTGAGGTTAAAAAGCAGCAAACAATTCGGAAGCTCTTCTCAAACTGGTCACTCTTTATCTATATAAGCCTTACATTTTTTTATACAGCTGTACCAATGCTGATGGCTTGGTTCGCATGCTGCACTCATGACTCTTCTTTGTGCTCCAGGGACAGACACCACTGGGTGCAGCTTGTAAAGGATGCTGAGACCGGAGCGCGGATGTCTCCATGGATGCTGTTTCGGAAGCGGGCAGATGTTGGCGAGGATGTGCCCCGCGCATGGCATTGGGCAGCCATGTGTCGGGGCTGCACACACTGATCCCCACCTGACGGCATCTCTTTAACAGCACTGTTAAGAAAGATGTTCACGTATCACAGAATGGAAACAGCACATGAAATACATACATTGACAAACTGCAACTCATGAGCTCAGTTTCCTCCTGCCCGGCAGTGCCAGGTGTGGCGTGCAGAGCCCCCTGAGGAGCCAAGCCCACAGACAGGGCTGGGATCCCCGAATACCCAACCCCACAGCAGCCTGTCACTCCAGCCCTGGGGAAAGCCACCAGAACATCCCTGAAGTGGGCATGGCCCAGGACACAGTGAATGGTTGGGGCCGGGCAGCTCTTCCCATATGTGTGTTTTCAGAGATGTGTCATATCTGCGTGCTAAAGCAGCAAAGTGACAGAAATAAAGAAGAGGCTGTTTGGTGACCTGGAGGAGGTGCAGCGATGACTGCAGCGATGACTGCAGTTCAGTTATCAGCAGGGACAGAGGTCACGGCCACTGCTAATTACTGTTGTGTGTTAGCTCATCATCTCTATTACTTCTGAGTTATTATACTGAAAGGGTTAAATATGTCATGAGACATAACTGCTGAAAAAGAGCAGTTTACCTCTTTGTGCATGAAAGGAAGTTGAGGCAAAACATATTTATTCTGATGAGTTCTGAGGTTTATATGAATCCAGAGACCAGGATTTATTTGCATACAGGTTTGCATCCATTACACAAAAGCAGTCATCCCAACTGGGTGCCGGGATCTGTTTGACGCCCCTTACTGGGATGGTCCCAGACCAGTTCAAGAGCCTGCACCCTGGACTGGTTACACCCCTGAACACAGCCGTGTTTCAATATGTTTTATTTTTCTCTGCAGTGCCCATCCCAGCTAGGGGAGGAGAGGGTGGATGGGCCAGGCCCACACCAGCAGCATTTGGGATTCAGCACACTGGGACGCCAGCACTTTCCCCCCCCACCTCAATCTGTTCCCAACTCCTGCTCCTTGTGCCGGTCCTTGATGCTCTGTCACGGGCTCCCCGCGGGAGCTGGAAGCAGAAAATGCTGCTGCCACTCGCACCGGCTAAGCCTGCTCGTGTTCCAGCTGGTAAGTCATAAAGAAATGGTAAAACACAACCCCCTCAGGGCTGCTGGGAGTCGGATCGAGTTTTTCCATCTCTCCCCAGAGACAGCTCTTTATTCTCACACTGACAAAGCTAATGGCCTCACCAGTCCGACAGTGACAAAGCAGCCGCTGGCGTTGGTCCCCCCAGCGCAGTGTCATGTGTGACGGGGACCGACCCCCATCCCATCCGGGGATAGCTCTGCCCGATTCCCCTTGCATTGACACAGGCTCAGGATCCTTGCAGCTAGAGATCATGTTTCCAGATAAATATTTAATTTTTAAGAATGAAATCTTAATTACTACACGGGGTTTCACAGCGAGACAGCGATGCGGGCGCCCTCCCCGTGCTGGGAGTCACCTCTCATGGTGCCGCGCAGTGAGGCTGGGCAGGTGGATGCCTGCACACAGGCATTCTCCTCCATCATTTAATCTGGAGTGATGCATATAGAAATTTAGATCAGGCAGCTTGACATTCCTGACTGCTGAGGCTGTGAATCGATGGCCTCTCTACTCCCTGCCGGGGAGATCGATTCCCCAAGCACAATGGATTGGTTTCATCACTTTGGTTTCACCTTGTCAAAGTCATGTCTGATTTACTTTAGTCTGGAGGGCAGATTTTAAGTATTTCATCGTGTTTTGTAACCTCGCTGTGTGCCTTACTAATCTCCCTGCCAGCCACGTGGCAGCAGGGCTGGACAACAAACACCCTCGAAGGATGCTCAGACCTCCCCGGGGAGCGGATGAGGATTCCCTGGCTTTGCCGTGCCACTGCCATGCTCCCAGCCTCAGGACTGACTGACCCGGGGGGGGGCTTGGTGCAGGGGGAGCTCCTTGGCTGCCCCAGCGCAGAACCCGGCACTCAGGCAGGGACAGCAGCATTCGGACCCTGCATGGCGACCGGGGAGCTTGGGCTTGTTGAGGAGCTAGGAACAAACCAAAGACTTCCAAAGACTCGGAAACATCCCTGGGGCTGGCGCATGGAGGAGGCTTGGTCCAACCAGAGTGTTAGGTCTGGTCAGAAAAACAATGTTTTGAATCCTTCACCAAAAGGAATGAAAATAAAAAATGTTGCTGCAGCTAGCGTGGCTGTAAGCTCATCCAGGGATAGATGGTGGCCAGTCCCGCGAGCTTCCTAATGGCTTGTTGTTAGCAAAATTATTTTCCCAGTGCTTGGCTTGGCCCAAATTCTGTTTTGTCCAATTATACTCCTGGGTGAGTTTCCTGAATGTAAGTATTGATCACCCCTCAGACAGGTTTTCTGTCTGTTCTGTGCATTACCTCTGCTCTTCTTCAGGTAACCAATTATATTTTTATAGCTATGGGTATTAATCAATATACAGTAGCTATCTTAATTGATTTGTCTAAGGCCTTCAGCCTGCAGCTCATCAGTTATCCAGGGGGTCGGGGCTGCATGTGCAGGGGGGTGGTTGCAAGGTGTCCCTGTGAGGTGACGTGAAGAGGGGTGCTGGTCCCCTCCAGCCATCACCACACTGACCCCCCCCACTGCTCATTATCATTATTTATCTGTTACAGCCACGTTCAGAGGCCATGGGAAGGGTCAAGGAACGTTCATAAAGAGAATTAGCAGTAATATTTCACCATTTCAGGGGGGAAATATATATCTCCTGCTTTAAATGATGGGAGGGGCAATGAGCTGGAAGCTAAGCCAAGCTCCCGCTCCCTCTGTCATCCCACAGCACAGGGGACGCATGGCTCTCACCGCCAATGCTGGCATTGACTGTGGCTCAAGGGATGGCTGAAAGTTTCGATACTCACATGAACAACAACAAGCATCTCTGACTGGGAAGGGCCCTGGAGCTGCTTCCGCTGCCCTGGGTGTTGGGGCGAGGCGTTGTGGCCATGCAGGATGGCCCGGCCCAGCCCTACCACAGAGCGGGCTGCAAGCTGGCTGGTGGCACCCCTGGGTGAGTCCTGGGCGGGAGCCATGCGGGTGTGCGAGGGTTAATTTGGGAAGATCGCTGTTGATAATAAAGCTGCTTTTTTCCTGGCGATGATATGATCTGAGCGGGGTTGCTATGGCAACGGTGGCTCTAGAACCCCCCCCGACTGCTTGCGGCGGCTGCCGGGCGCTCCCAGGCCAGGATGTGCCCACCACCCCCTGCCCACC
>NW_010185535.1:0-3663 GCF_000695765.1 Mesitornis unicolor | reverse complement strand
GCATCTGCTCCCCCAAGTGGGAACTCGGCTGGCAGCCTCTCAGAGACCCACAGGGCCCATGGAGCTCCCTGAGCCCCCCAGCTGCCCTGGGGGCTCTGCCCCATAGGGGAGGCCAGTTCCCAGCTCCTAGCTCTGCATTCTGGCCAGGCCCTGATCCATCAAGAGAGGCTGGCAATGGCGGCAATCCTCCCTTAAGGAGCTCTGACAGCTCCTGGGCAGCCCCGGCTGCACTTCACACCTGTCTCCAGGGATGCCAATTTTCAGGCTGACCCCTCCGGATGCCCTTGGTTCTGGGGTCAGGGAGCCTGGGGGGGGGAACCTGGCCACACCTTCAGTAGAGCCCTGCAGCCCTGCACCCCCCGTGATAAGCGGTGGTGGAAGAAGCGGTGCTGCGGGTCCCCTGGGAGCACGTGGCCTCGGGCTTGGCTCTAGTCCTGGCTGGTCCTGCACTGCTCCCAGCCCAATTTCTGGGTGCCGAGAGTGCTCCCAGGCCAGCACATGGGGCCCGGAGCAGAAAAGGGGAAGGGGTGAGCTAGCTAGAGGTAGGAAGGGTATAGGTTGAGGGGCAGGTTGGGGAGCAGCTGCCCCATCGGGCTCCTGCTCTGGCCCCACCCAGGGATGCAGTCACTTCCCAGCAGAACCCTGTTCCCTCCCACTGGCTCAGGGAATCACCAAATAAGAGCAAAATCTCAGTCAGGGAGAGCAACTGGGGAGGGAACTTGGGTGAAGCCTTTGGAATCATGGGCTGGGAACTGCAGTTTCCCTGAGCCCCTGCTGCACCCTGCAGCTGGGGAGGACTGCTCTGGCTAAACCCACTATCCTGGCTACATCATGTCCAGCAGCCCCTGCCAGCATCCGGCTGTGGGCCCCATGGGCTGTCCCTTCTAGGGACAAGGAGGTGATGGGACCACAGTGGCCTCACAGAGCTGCTGGGAAGGGGCTGCCAGTGCCATGGAGCTGCCAATTCGGGATCAGGTGCTCTCCAGTCTGTGCCACCATCTGACCCCTCCTCCAAGTGCCTGGGGAGGTTGCATTTGCACCCCTTAGTGCAGTACCTGTAGGCTTCATGCACTGCTACCCCATGCTGGAGGCAGGGCATTGCCGGAGCAGGGGGAGATTTACTCTTTTAAGGCATTTGTTGACATTTTTGCTGAGACCAGGAGACTGCCTGGATTTCTGCAATGGGCCCTGACCTGACTGAGGGATGGGGACACAGTGCTCACAGGCACACACTGTTCTGGCAGCCAAAGGGAGCACAAGGGTCCCCAGGGAGGTGGATGGTGGGCTCTGGATGTCTATCCTGCGCTTCCTCCACCAGAGCTGGGAGCAGTGCTGCGCCTTGTTCTGGAGAGGAGGTAACACCAGCCCTGGCACTTAATATTGTTGGCACATTCATGTCCCAGGCACAGGCTTCAGCATGGCCCTGGGGTGGCTGTGCTGGTGATGTGCTCCCAGATCTCTGTCTGCAACACCCGCCTGCAGCCAGCTTGCCCTCCCTGACACTGCAGGAGTGCTCCTTTTTCATGCCTCCCCATCCAGTCCTTCCCTGGAGGAGTTGGTGGCTATCGTCCCCTGTATCTGCTGGGACAGGACTCTCCTTGCTGAAGCCTACAGACTTGCTGAGCTGCTGTGGACCAAGAGCCAGCAATGCACTCTCCCTGCCCAGGATGGCATCACACGGCCTGCTGCCAACAGCAAACTGCTCTGCACCTCACATCTGACATCTGCCCTGTGCCACCATTTGCCCCTTCCTCCAAGCCCCTCACTGGGGACATCCTGTCCATGCTCAGACAGATCCTGCACCCTGCCCTGTCCCACACCAGCATGGATCCAGTCAGACCAGTAGAGACCCCTGCTACACATGGCAGCCATCCTGCCCAGCTTCACGTGCCTGCCTTGTGCCAGGATAAATGTGCCTTTCCAGAGGATTTTTAATGTTTTAACTACTTGGTTTAGTATCTAACTAAACTGTAGCAGGTCTGTAGGGTCAGCAAACAATGCTGGGGAGCCCCCCCCAGCCACTCCCTGGGGGCTCCAGGCCACCCCAGGGACTTGTGCTGCTGCTGTTCATCCTTGTCTGCTTGGCCCTGTCCTTGGCAGCCACCTCAGAGATTTCACATATCTCCTCCATTTAGCTCCATCAACCAGCTGGGATTGAATTTTTTGTTCTCAGTCCTAAAAAGCCCTGCTGGCTGCAATCCAGCCAGCTCCCCTTTAATTTCTCCTCCAGTTTCCAGGGTTGGTTTTAATCGAAGAAGGGCTGGCTGACAAAAGAAGAATTCATTTATAAGGTGTCAAATACCCTGTGTGGCACTACAGGTTGTTATACCCTGTTCCTGAACAGCTCCACAGCCGCACGCAGCTGTTCCACCCTTCATCCTGACCAGGCACAAGCCAATTTCAACACCTTCCTAACATCTCTCTGGTGGGATCTGTTTCCCAGGAGAAACATCAGTAACGGCGCTAAATAAAACTCTTCCTGGCCTTGCCCTTCCCAGGGTACAGATTGGCACATTGGACCTCAAAATGACCCAGTTTCCCCCCCACCAAACACCCCAAGCATCCTTCCTCACAGCCAGCTCTTGACAGCTGGCCACAGGCAAGAGCTTTTTCCATTTCTCTGCTCTTTTTTTGCTTTCTTTCCAGCTTAGCAAGTGCTGCAGAGTTTTTTTTCTACAAGCATCATGGAGTTGCGTGCCTGGAGACCTGTGACACAGCTTGGGACACTCGTGCCTGTTAGCTTTGGGGAGCCAGGAAGGTGGCTGTCCACAAAGCTCCAGAGCTGACCAAGGGATGCCTGCTGCAGCCTGCCTGGCCCCTATACTCTGAACAGGATCTGGCCAGTCCCTGCCCTGCATCTCAACCAGGTTTAGCATCAGTGTCTCAGGAATGGGATCCTGACGGTCTTCCCCATGGACACTTTCCATATAAGGCCTCCCTCTTTCTTCATCCACCCCAAGGTCTGGCACCCACGCAGGGGAGGAGTTGCTGGCATGCCTACATACGTCTGTAGCTTTCTTCTCTGCCTGCTCCAGCTTTTCCTGGGCCTCCTTGACGGACTCAGAGTACTTCTCCACTTCATCCTCTGTGCTCTTCAGCTTCTTCTGCAGGCCCTGTTGTTCCTCCTCCAGCTGGAGAAGGGATGGAGGGTGGGGGTCAGCGGGGGATGGCAGTGCCCACAAAGCTGAGGGGGGGATGGCCATCCTCCTCCTGGGGTGGCTGAGTCTGGACATGCTCACTCTGTCAACTTTGGGGCCACATGTCCTCAGGGAGCCCTTGGTTCCCAGGGCCAGAGCAGTCCCCAGCATCCCTGAGCCCAGTAAGGGTAATGGGATGGTGGACTCCCTCCCTGTGCAGTGCCCACAAAGCTGAGGGGGGGATGGCCATCCTCCTCCTGGGGTGGCTGAGTCTGGACATGCTCACTCTGTCAACTTTGGGGCCACATGTCCTCAGGGAGCCCTTGGTTCCCAGGGCCAGAGCAGTCCCCAGCATCCCTGAGCCCAGTAAGGGTAATGGGATGGTGGACTCCCTCCCTGTGCAAGGGACTGGAGAGGTCCTGACTGAGGGACACAGCTCTGGGGGGCACTGAGAAGGTTCCCGTCTCTGTGGCTGGGATGGGAGTACGCTGTCCCCAAGGGTCTCTCTCTAGCAGAGGGATAGGGA
>NW_010185534.1:136353-137378 GCF_000695765.1 Mesitornis unicolor | reverse complement strand
ATAATTTTATTTATTTTTATTTTAAAATTTTAGTTCTTTTAAGTTAAAATTCTCCATCTCTCTAGGTATTATTTTTTGAATGGTGTTAACCTGCTGAAGTTTTGCCAGAATGGTGCCTGGCTGCGTCTGGGTTCGGTGAACTCGAAGACCTGGGACTGGGATATGCCATCTGTCACCATGTATTGTCCCTGATTTAATGGATCCTGGGGTGGTGGGTAGGCTGGAGGAACCGACTTGGAGTAGCTCACACCTGCATCGATGATTGGGGGGAAAAAGAAACAGATCAGTCAAAGAGCAATTGGGTCAGTAGTCTTTCTTCGTCATGCTAGCGCTTCTTATCACTTAACAACCAGGGTCCCGACCACCAGGGAGACGTGCTAGAGACGGCAAATCTACAGAGGAATGCAGCCGCTGCCTGCCCGCTCTGCTCAGAGGCTGCCTACATGGGACCACGAGGTGAAGATTTGGGAAAGATCCCTTACTTTTGTATTGAGTTTTGCCTGCCCTGATGGAAAAGTCCTGTGTGCCCTAACACAGCACAGACACAGCCAGGCCATACCCAGCATCGGTCTGGGCAGACGAAGGCCGACGACCGCATCGCTCACCCGCGCGCAGATTTAACACTTTTGCTGTTTCCACGGTTCGCCCTCCCGCCCGGCTGCGCCTGGAAAGTGGCTCTGTCCCCACATGCCCCAGTGACAGCCCTGAGCAGCACAACCCTGGGGACACTCGGCACTGGTTCCTGCGCCAGAACGGAGCAGAGCTGCTCTGGAGGAGATGCTACGCTGCAGGGACCCGCATTGCTCCAGTGCTATTCTGCCTACAGAGGGCAACTCGGTATTTCTTTAGGGAAGTTTGTAGGACTTTTCCATAGGGTTTGTTTTACATTTACCAGTCTGGTTTCAGCCAAAAAAAGGCTGTATGCAAACAGAAAAGGCTGATTCTGCTCAATCCAAACTGGTAGCAATGGATGGGCTGGCAGGGGCTATGCTTTCAGGTTCTGGATGCGCCACGCCCACACAGGT
>NW_010185534.1:107089-136322 GCF_000695765.1 Mesitornis unicolor | reverse complement strand
GGGTGGAGGTTGCTGCCCTTACAGCTTTCCCATGGAAAGGGGGGGCTTCAGCAAACCGGGACCTACGCAATCCGTTGTAAAGGATGGTGTCGAAACAGGTGAATGGAAGAGGGACGGGGGGAGGTGCGTCACCACCAAAGCGTAGACTACGGGGACCGTCACACAGCTACTCCTGTATCTCCTTCCCCGCAACACCACTGACGAGGGACAACCCCTCCTTCAGCCCCAGGGTAGCGTGATCGGCTGGAAACCACAACTGCAGAGCAGGGCAGGAAGGAGGGAGGAGCAGGGCTCTGGAGCAGGTTGCTGTAAGCTCTGGCCATCTCTGGATTCCCTCTGCTGCATGCAGAACTGCTCTTCCTTCTGCATCACGGGTGGAAAGCGTCGCAAGGGCCATCACGAGGCCATTGCCTCCCCTGGCTTTAATCGCAGGAGCGAGGAGACTCTACTCAAGTAGATCAGTGTCCTCATCTGGAAAGCGGGATGGCATCACCCACCTACCTCACACGAGGGTTGTGAAGCTAAATTAATTAATGTTTGTAAAACACTTTGAGATCCTCAGCTGGGAAGGTGCTAGAGAAGGCAAAATACGGTGATTAGCACCCAGGTACCACAGCAACGTGTGTCACAGCAATGCGACTCTGCATTCAGTCAGCGGGTCCTACCCACACACAGACACATGCTTTGTGGGACCAGCGCCGGCTCGGGCACAGGACGGCTGCACACACTCAGGTACTTACAGACACAGGGAAAAGCCTCACAAAGGGCACTCATGGAGCTCCTCTGACAACTTTTAGATCTTCCGCTTTATAATTCAGGACCTCTTTTAGATACAGAGCTAAGGCTTTAGCATGGCTTTAGGAGAGAATTAATTCGCTTCCCCTTGCAACAGAATTTACCAATCAAGGGCTGTTAAAATCCTCAAAAGGTTCAGACCAGATGGAGATACCATCGGGACTATGTCTAACTGATTTCTCCTTCTCTACAGCAAATACCATTGAATCATGCAGAGCTCCATCCACTGTAGGGAGTAACGAAGACCTTTCCTTACTGTAGACAAAAAACTGCTCTGTGATTCATACTTATTAAACTTTAATGAATTCATTACAGTGAATATTTCAGACTTACTTGAAAAGAACAACCTGGAGATGTTCTGCACCTGTATCTCCATGCTGGAATTAGAGTTACTCATCAGTGAGTTTTCCCAGGCTCCTCTCTCCCACAGAAAGCTGCAGAGGAGAGCGCAGCCCCAGCGCTCCTGCTGTCCTGGGGACAAACCTGGACCAGGGGCAGTTCTAGGACACCTGGGACAACTTCTGTGCCATCCTCGTGGCCAGGCACCAACCACCAATCTGAATTTTCCACTCTATGTGACTTCAGCCAGTGAAGTCCCATAAAGGTGGAGCATGGGTTTGAGCTCATTTCTGCTCTCCCTCTTCCATCCCTTTTACCGCTGTCCTGCTCTCGGTTGCCTCGCTGGATGGCAGGTCACTGTGAGGGCACTGTGACCAACCTCTCTGGGCTGGAGGGCAAACTCCAGTCCTGAACCCATACGCGAGTGCAGACCTTCTCCTGGAGGCCACCAGCCTCCAGTGCCTTGGCCACATCTCCCAGCAGAGCCTGGTGAGGAATTCCAGATCCTGGGGGAAGGTTAGGATCAGGCACAGGTCCCTTATGTGGCTTGGGTTGGGAAACACATCTTCTTCTGTCTCAGAAGGGGAGGGGACTGGATCTTCAACTGACCCAGAGGACCAGGAATTACTTCAAAGGCAAATAGACTTTGTGCCACCACAATTACTGACTGATGTTCTACAACACACAAGGGCTGTGAATCTAAAGCTGCTCCTAAGGGACATACAGGAATTGTTTCCAGCTTTGGAAGACCTTAAAACCACACTGCTTTAGTGACACAGCCCAATGTCCTCTGCATCCCGTGGCTGCAGAGCAGCAGTCAGCCTCGTGATGCACCCAGTCTGCCATGCTGAGCTGGGCTGAGCTTCGTGGACTCTACACCACTTTTTGGAGGGTGAACTAATGAATTTTAATGATGATACAGAAATGCTAAAAGAAATCCCCTGGATTATGCACTTGGACAGCTGAAGAAGCAGAGAAAGGACGGGCTGGCTGAAGTCCACTGACATTGATGGAGTAACACTGCAAAGAACGTACTCCATAGTCTGTCTTCTCCAAAAGAGAAAAAGGCAGACTCCCCTGGCCAGATCACTAGCAAACCCCATTCAGTTCTTTCCCAAAATAGCCTTTTTTTGGTTCAAACTCCTGAAAAATGCCTATCCTTGCTTGAAACACACCCATGCACACACTGCCACTTCCCTCAGTAAAGTGGCTCAATCCCATACTCTCAAAGTTGTTTGTGTGGCCCTGCTCGAGGATCTGGGCTGCTGGCGTTAACGTCTGCGCTGGATGAACGTCAGCAGCTCCTGGCTGGGGCTGCCTGAATAAGCACCTAAAGGTTTGCATATTTATCGTATTTATCAAATGGCCTCCATGGCCTGAATGATCGAACTGCAGCTCTTGATGGCATGCATAATCACCGTGTGTTTGTGGGCATGCAAATATAAACATTTATGCTCTGGAATATATTTTCCTGTGAAACTGTGATCCAGCACTTTGCAATAGCTTGAGGTGCCCCAAGAATGGATTTTTTGGACATAGGCACATTCTTGGCAAGGTGGAACACAGGAATCGGAGGGGAAAGGAGGGAGATGCACCCAATCTGCACATCTTCAAATCCTGAGAAAGAGCAATTCTGGGGAAAGGTATGACAGGCTGCTGTTGTTCTATCCTGCACTGAAATGGTTTGGTCCCTCATCAGAACTCGGGGCTGTAGTGCAAAACTGTCTCCTTTTGTTTTTTTATATGCAAAGCTGTAACTCCACTGCAATTCAACAGAAATAAACGAGCAAAGCTCTTTTCCAATGCCATTTCGGGCTGCTTGGCAAACTGAATTCAAAGCACAGAGGAGAAGAATCGATGGATAAGTAATGATTTCTAGACAGAGCTGTTGCGCTGCCTTTCCAAGGTGTAAGACAGCAGCTGCACAGCAATGGCCAGACCTGGAGCTCCTTCTGCTGGCTCACGCGTAATTCTGCACTGTAGCAGAACACCAAGGCTGCAGCTGCACAGCACCATCGGTCGGCAGGGAGGGGGTGGCGGAAATCTGCTCGAATGAGCAAAAGAAAACTCCTGGGTTTATAATTTGGCTAGACAGAACTGGCAAAGAGATGCTGCGCTGTCAGTTGAAATCACGGCCTTTTTTAGTACCAGGCAACGTCACTCGGTATCTTTCGGTTTCCTCAGCTCAGAAGAAAACAATTAAAAAGATCTAAATCTGTCTCTTTTTTTTCTCTTCTAGCTCTTTTTTCCAAAGTGTCTCTTCTACCTGGGGTTACAACAGGACTTCAGTAGCACCTGAAGATTTAGGAGCGTGCTGTGACCTCCCCGGTGATCCCACGGCCACGTGCACACAGACCCATTACAGCACAGGACAGCGACACGAACACTGCGCCCTGCCAGTGTCAGTACAACACACACAGAACACATGCAGATTTGCCTATAGGTAACCATGGACACTTCCCTTACAACCTGTTTATTCCATCAGCCTTTAAGATTTTAGCTTATACTTTGCTCAGGAGCTATTTCACAGGCTAGCTTTACCTAGCTGTCTAGATATCATGCTGTTCATTACATAGAGTTGAGTGGGAGACAATAAAATATCCCCACCTGCTTTCTCCGTGGCCAAGTGGAGGCTGCTGATGGGGAAGGGAGCAGCTGCACCAAGGAACCTCTTCTCTCTGATCTCAACAACAGCTGAGCCAGCACGGATCCTTCAGGAGCCATGCTCAAAAATCCCAAATCAATCCCAAAAATCCCCTGAATATTGTAACCCATACACAATGTGGGGCAGCCAGAAACATACCTCAACAACACTAATTGTTGTATGGTTAATTACTCCTGCAAGTTTAAGTTAAAGAAATAAGAAGTGGTAGTGGCTGAACAGGTACAGCCCTTTGCCTTTCTTCAGCACATTTCAACAGAGGATCTCAAAGCACCTCACCACTGTTTACTCGGTTGCTGTTACGTCTAGACTTGCCAAACTACGCTGTGGCTGATGGTGGTTCTGTTCCCTGATTGCAGACCTTGCTTTTACAGCAAGAGGTGTGGATGGCAGCTGTGAGCAGGAAGATCTGCCTCCAAATACAGACCTGAGCAGCCGGGAACTTCATCAGTTCACACCTCCATGCTAAACTACCCAGTGAGGAGCAGCTGAGGGAACTGGGGGGATCAGCCTAGAGAAGAGGAGGTGAGGGGAGACCTTTTTCCCTCTACAGCTCCCTGAAAGGAGAGGTAGTGAGGCGGGTATTGGTCTCTTCTCCCCAGTAACAAGCAATGGGATAAGAGGAAATGGGCTCAAGTTGTGCCAGGGGAGGGTTAGACTGGATACGGGGGAAAATTTCTTTACTGAAAGAGTGGTCAAGCACTAGAAGGGTCTGCCCAGGGCAGCGGTGGAGTCACCATCCCTGGAGGGGTTCAAAAACTGTGTGGATGTGGCACTTGGGGACATGTTTAGTGGGCATGGTGGGGTTGGGGTGATGGTTGGACTTGATGATCTCAGAGGGCTTTTCCAACCTTAACGATTCTGTGATTCTATGACTCAAATCTTGTCCTACTCGCCCAACTCAAGAGGAATTTAAGCGGTGCATTAGCCACGGCTCTTTACACAGCCAGAAGTTTTACTCAACAGCCTGGCAGAGGTAGATGTTACCAGGGAGCCTTAGCTCCTTGTCTAACCACTACCCCAACTGCTCTGTTTTGAAGGAAGAAGGAGGAAAAAGCGTTGACTGCAGCAGAGCAGTGCAGCAGAGGAGAACAGTAACCTGGTGTCCTGGCTGCTCCACAGCCAACCACAGCATCCACAAGTACTGAGGTAACTTCACCTTCCTGAGTCTATTTTCCAATCTGTTACTGCAACCTGGTGTCATTAGACAAGACATTAAGATAATGATTCCACATGTGATAAGCAAAAGCTACGTGAGGCAAGATGGAATAAATGATACTGGGGCTTTATCAATCAAAGCTAGGTGAAAACCAATTTATCCATTCGTGTATTTATATAGCCTCCCTGGCCTCCAGCATTCTGTACACTGACAGCAAAGATCACTCCATTTGATAGGAACAGATCAGTTGATCCATCACTGCCCTCAAATGCAGCCTCTTCTGGGCAGCAGCACTGCCCCTTACTTAAAATACTTCACCAGACGGGAAGCGCAGGAGAATTTCAGTTGCGATCTCAACAGGACACTGATGTCAACATCTTGGCTCTTCAAATGAGGGCGAATGGAAAACCCAAGAGGCCCATTTCACATCTCAACAGTGGCTCTCCTGGAGAATTTGCTCAGATGCACGTGCCTGTTGCCGAGTCACCGGTACCATCCTTAGAGGTCTCTCAGCCAAGAATTTATTCATGGTTTTCCTTAGCTTGTGCAGCTGACCAAAACTCAGATAAAACCACTGATTCCAGCTGGGTTACTAACACCTTGAGTGAGAACCATCTCTCTGTACTGTCATACCAGCGAGGTCTGAATGAGACCCTTGTGGACCCAAAGCAAGAAGTACTTGAGCAAGCTGCTGATGGGCACTGCATAACCCCTGAGTTTCGGAGGTTTTGGGTAGGGGCTGTATTTTACAAGCAATAGGATAAGCTCTGTGATTTCTCTGTGGGGAAATACCACCGAGAACATGATTAGCTCCGTTCTTTCACCTACACTGTGGGAAGTGACCCCGATTATCTGAAAAATGCAAATGTCTTTGTTTTAAAGCCTTACTTTATGTGTTGTACAGGCTCTTTGAATCCCCCTGAGGCTATGCCTAGGATAGGGAAACTTCAGGGCCACATCAATCTTGTTAGCAATGAAGATGCAATCAAATAGGCTTAAACCCTCAGGAGAACCACAGGAGGCCCTGCAGACCCTGTCACCTGGTGAGACCTGTCCTGGGCAGCTGGACAAAGGACGGTGACACATGGTCATCTCGTTCTGCTACACAGACTTGCTGGGGGAGAGCTTGAAGTGCAGAAGTTTGAGAAGTCAGAGAAAAGCTGCTGGGTGTTTGGGTCAGGGTTTTCATGACACAGTTTGCCGAGAGCTCAAGTGATCAGAAAGGAAGAAATCAGTAGGAAAATGCAGTGAGTCAGAGGGTGTTTTACTGCAGGCCAGAGCAGTTCATGCTGGCTGATGCTTTAACCCCTGCTGGGTTTGCATGGCTGAGTGTCTATGACAGCACATCCTTCTCAGCTCAGGGCTGAGGGTGATGGTGACTAAGCATTTGCTTCCCTCCTCCCCCAAGTCCCAGACCACCAGGCTGAGACTTGGCTGAGGGCATCTGCTTTGGTGAAGCTGTGCACAGTGCAGAGGAGAACGCACAGGACAGAGAGGAGGGCATAAGGGAGCTGGCTTGTAGCGTGGGCCTGAAGAGCTCTCCTGGGGTGTGAAACCCACTCACCTCACACTAAGGTCACTTCTTTACATTTGAACAGACATTTCATTTCCCCAAATGGAAATGTTAGCATGAAAACGGTGCTTTAAGAATGGGGTCTCCTTCCTGGGCACTGGAACCTCTAATCCCCGCCACCCCTGGCTGACAGCTTCTGGGAGCAGGAGCAAAAATCCCTTATGTGCACTCGCTGTCCCGCATGGGGACAGATGCAGACACCACTGGGGCTCAGAAAAGTAATGGAAAAATCTGGTATCTGAAAACTGCCTACACTCGTCATTGGAGAGGAGATTAAAAGCAGCCAGCAAGACATAAGCCCATGATGGACTGAGGCATTAAAGGAGCTTTCTGTTTTCAGACACTTAGAAGTGGGAAAAGGACCCTGGATAATCCCATGGCTACATTAAGGACAGACTGGAGATCCACAAGGGCTCCATTTTCAAGGGAATTTCAGACGCTGCCACTGCTTTAGTCAGGAACAGGCACAATTTTGGGAGCGCCACTCGATGCTGTCTCAGTGTGGATGCAGCAAAGGGCCTCAGTGGCACAGGACCTCTCTGCGGGAAACTGCACACTGGACTGGCTGTACCATAAAAAGGGTTGTGAGGTTTTTTGTTGTTTTTGTAAGTCAAGACAAAGACATTCCTCTGTTACTTTACTGTTTCTAGGAGCCACCACTCTGAATTCTATTCCCAGGTACCACACTGACATTGAAAGAGGCTAAAGGGCAGGACCTGAACAGCAAAACCTTGAACAATCAATGCAAAACGAAAAAAAAAGAACAAACAGCCCTTTTCTGTATCTGTTAGTAGGGTGCTGAGCCAACGCTACCCATTTACTTTATGTCTAACGGACTTAAGGAAGGACAAGAATTGGTTTAATGCTGTCTTAAGGCACCTGGTCTAATAGCATTACGTTCTGCCCAATCCAATAAGCAGTGCAAATCCGAGTGTATTGCTGAAATCTGATCTTGGCATCACTGCATCGCTTTGGAAGGAAGCCCAGCACTGCACGCGTTTCTGCGCAGATGTGAGCATCAGGATGGAGCTGCTCCAGAGGGGGTGGCCGTGTGCCCCACAGAGGGCCCTCATTTGGGGATCAAAAACTTAATACACTCGGAGCTGTGCTCTCTGTTAACCAACCAGATAAAGTTTCCATTAGTTTAAGAAGTGGAGTTTTAAGGTTTCTTCTCCTGCTGTCAGCTGGTCTCCCAGCATCTCTCCCTCGCATGCAGTGAGCAGTAGTTTAAATGTTTCTTTCTCAAATACCAACCAGTTCCAGAGTGATGCTTCTGGGAGGTGCAGTACCGCGGCGTGTGAAATAAGTGCCTGTTTATACTATTTGAAAAATGTTTTTCTGCTTCACCTCTAACAAAGCTGATTGCATTTTCCATTTCACCTCCTTCGTGGCTTTTCTCCCTTCCTTAAGTATTCTGTGACAGGGAAATTACTGTGGTTTCCCATTTAAGAGGTGGAGGGGACAATGGAGATAATCCAGAAAGGAGTTGGTATCAGGCAGCCGCTGACACAGAAGCGGGGCTCTCGATACGTCAGATCGGGCTGCTGAGCCCTCAAACTCTGCTGCAGCCACTGAGACCCAGTCTGCAAAGTCCCTAAATTTAATGGATAAACCCTTCAGTTGAGCGCAGTGGAAATGTTCCTGCTCCTGAAGGGCTGCACTGCTCTCCAGGTATAACTGAGGCTTCAAAACCAACGTAAAGCCTCTTCCAACGCCACTGTCGCGCTGCAGGAGCTGCGTGGGCAGGGCGAAGGCAGCAGTTTCCTGGCACGGGCAGAGCTGCCTGCCTGTTCCTGCACCCCAGCCTCAGTGACACAGCCCTGAGTGCCTGCCAAGGTCTCTGGCAAAAAAAGTGCTGGCAATGTATGTAAAATGCACATGGCAAGATCCAAAAATCAGTCACTAACAGCCAGCTCTCTGGAATTTGCTCCTACCTCCCTGTTCTGAGCAGTGCCACCAGCTCCCCACTTGGCAGCCCTGTGCCAACCTTTGGGCCATGGGCACAACACAAACCACAGAGTAACAAACACAACTACAAGGTTGCAGCAGAACGTTCAATGCCGGTACTTAACGTCATTAATCTGAGACTGGGCTATGACTACCACAATGTAGGACAAAAGAAAGAGAGCTACTTACTTAATGAGCCTATTTATTGTTTTTCAGATTTCATGTCTTAAGTAAAAGCACCAGCCCTCGCTTCTCTTGATGCTTGGAGTCTGACTGAATTTCTGACTCGAGGACGTAATCTCATAAAAAGACACGCCACTGTTACAGCATGAGCTCGTTCTTCATAAAAGAAATGCTGACTGGTGTTTTGGGAGCTAATTAATGTTATAGTCAGGGAAATCTAAGATAACAGCCACTCGTTTTTCATCTCAGAGAGAAAGAGAGAGAAAGAGAGAAAACAAGAGAGCAATAGCTTTGTAAGAAATAAGTGCGGTTACGCATATTGTATTTGTCAGGATGCACGTCCAGTGATTCAAGTGGGAATACTGGCAGGCATGCTCAGGCACCTTTGAACTGTGTCAATGACTGAACAGGATAATTATTAATTAATTAGTACCTTAATTAATTAATAATTTAATTAATTGAACAGCAAATCGTAATTTAAACTTTTTCTTGTCGTGGCCATCATGCAAATCAGTTTCTGTATTTTCCAGCTGCCATCATCTCCGTGGTTGCCTCCGTGCTGAGGGACGGGCATGCAAGTGGTGAGGGGCACAACCGAGCTCGTGACAGCGCCCGCGCCTGCCTGCACTACACGTGCACGGTGCGAGAGACGCAATTCAGGGTGTGTGCATGCTCTGAGCTTAGAAAATCTGGCCAGGAGAGTTTTTAGAGACCATCTCAGAAGAGAACATAGGAAATCAGTAGAGAGGAGAAGACTAATGACAATGGAGAGACACAGCAAACCAAGGAGTTTACAGCTGGCCCAGCAAACCCCTGCTGGCCCAGCAAAGCCAGCAGACAACAAACAGGTGAGGCAGAAAGCAAAGAGCTCCTTCGACTTCTGCAAAAAACAACCCAGTGCCTGTACAGAGCGGGGATGGATCCGCCTGGAACTGCCGATAGCCAAGGACAAGGACTGCTCTCGTGACCCACGGATGGGTCTGGCTGTGCCATGGGACTTTGGTAACAAATTGATAAGTCTATGACTTTGTGAAGCTTTGGAAAACTTGAAAAAGGACCTCTCTGAGTTTCCCTCTGCATTTACTATTTCAAAACCTGTAGCTACAAGAGTTATTGTGAGAGATAATTAACGCCGGCTGTTTCGCCAGTTGAGGCTCTGTTTAATACCTAGCATGGCAATTATTTGTTGGCTGTAGCCTGCCTGGGTGGGGAAATGATGTAACGTTAGAGAGACGGAATGTCTCTGCTAAGGTACTTTATTTCCTAGAGCTGACGCTACTGTGCTGTCCTTAAAAAGTTATAGGCAGCCCCAGGAAATGTGAGTGTCCCCTTTCCACAAGCAGGAAAGGGGGAGGTCCCTCCCCATCACCTCCAGTGTTTTAGCCACCTTTCTTTGCTAACAAGAGACTTTGGGAATCAGCAGAACCCTGCACACCTCAGCACTCACTCCCATTTCAGCCTGAGATAAACAACTGAGATAGGTTTCTGCCCCCAGGGACAGCTTCTGGACATCAGACTGGAGACACGAGATCAAATTCATCTCTGGTGAAATTCCGCTGGCTTCAACCACGTCAGCCCAGAGATTAATTTGGCCCACAGATACATTAAGGAAGGATACAAAGCACAAACGGTATTTTATAAAAAAAGAGAAAGGGGAGGGGGACGTTCAAGGGGAACGCTGGATCCTAACCCAGCAGGATTCAGCCCAGCCCGCTCCACCCTCACATCACCAGGCACAGTGCGTGTTGCCGGTTACCTTTTTGCTTACTGACTTTCTTTACTGTCATTGCCGCTTGCCGCTTTTGATTTTCAGAAATTTCAAAGCCTGAAAAAGGGAACACGGCAAACACAATTCAGAAGATTGCTTACAAAGCCTCATTTTCTTCTGGGGAGGGGGAGTCTTGTGCACTGTCTGCCCAACCCACAAAGCCCTGGGTGGCAGAGCTGTGTGTACGGGCAGGTATTTTACTGAAAAGCAAATCTTCCTGGAAAGGACAGGCCTCTCTACAATCTCACTTGTGCAGGGGCTGCATGAGAAGTAAGATTAGACCCATTATTATTTATACAGTATCATAAATATGCCCAGTGCCTTACAAACTGAGCCTGTACCGCCACTGGTTACAGCCAATTTATGGGCTGGTGCGGAGGGAAGGGCACCGCTGATAAAGCATTGACTTTGCTGCCCTCCCACCCTGCACAAGAGATGCTGAACCAGAGCAGAAGCTATGAGCCAGGAGACTCTGAAGTCAGATGGCCAAAGACTTCCTTCTCCTACAGTACCCGTGGAGGTCCAGGCTTGAAGCTATGGGCAGAATTTGTTCATTGAGGGCCAAAATACCAGTAACTGAACTGGACAGAGCTCTGTTTCTGAGAGGACACTCGAACAAGGTTGAACTGTAATTCTACTACCAAAAATGTGGGCTTCTCCAACAGTTGGGGCTAAACTAAGCATTACCAACAATCTCCTTTCAGATTCATTTCATATTCCTCACCTATCTTTTCATCTTCTTTTACCATCTTCCTTTCTTCTCTGAAAGCTCTAAGCCATCGTAACTTCTCCTCCAGTTTCTTGGCAAAGAATAAGTGCATTTCCTCAGTCTCCTTGTTATGAAGTTTGAAAGCATTCTTCATGCTGACATTGAAGTCATCATCTCTCCCGTCTTCGATATCCACCACTTCGTATTTATCCATGTCTATGCGACCTTTGTAATACAGAATGTCTCTTCGTATCAGATCCTACAGAGAGAAAAGGAGAGATGGGGTGATCGTTAGATATTCACAGAGCCTGCACTCAGCAGGGAATTCATGGCAGGGCTGATGGACAGAAAGAAGCCACAGTGAAACCTGGTTGGAGTCTTCAAGCCTCTCCTGCTGTGGGAACATTTGCTGCTGGTTAAACAAACAACGCGGATCATAGGCACGAAAGAACAAAATACACAATTTTGCTTGTAGGCATGAAGTAGATGCCTTTGAGCAGGTGCCACACTTCCAGCATTTTCCATGATGGGAAGTTCTGTTCCATAGGATGAGAACCTGGAGAACCCAGCCCGCTGGCCTGGTGGATTCCTGTGTGCAGACGGGGCTGTGCAGAAGCACAAGGCAGTGCAGATCTCTGCCTTCCAAACCCTCCTCGGCATCAGGGGAGATCGGTCCCTGCCCTTCTCCTTGGCACCCATTTCTCCTTCACTCACCTCAGTGGTGAGAAAATCACCCTGAACCTCTAACCTCTCTCTGTACCTTGTTTTTTTTTGCGCTCTGGTTTTAACCTCTTGTTCCAGCTTAATTTATTTCTTTTTCCCTCCTTGATGTTTCCAGCCTCTACAACCAAATCTGTTCATCCCCATCTCCTTTCTAAATTGATTATTCCTGCCTCTTCTCTTTCAGCAACAGCTCATTTCTCTACGTTGGAAAGGGAAAAG
Organism: Mesitornis unicolor; assembly: GCF_000695765.1. Lineage (NCBI taxonomy): Eukaryota > Metazoa > Chordata > Aves > Mesitornithiformes > Mesitornithidae > Mesitornis > Mesitornis unicolor. Next base: position 124,245 of record NW_010185534.1, on the reverse strand, counting down.
AAAAACAGTCTTTGTTGTTAATTTTTTAGTATTTAACTTAAATACCTTTTGATTTTTGAGAGTGCCCTAAAGATAAATGCTATGTCAAAGGATTCACTTAAGAGGAAAAGTAAAATCAATGTACGGCATTTATTTACTCAAATAAGATTTAGTAGCAAGGTTTTTAAAAGACAAGCAGTAGATACCATTTTAAACAAATCATCAATCATGGAAAATAAATCGTACATCCTAATTTTTTTTATTTTAGCAAACTTGCTCATGGGGCTGCCAGCCAGTGTTAACCACCCTGTGGCAGGGCACTGTCCAGAAGCTCGTAGCCTTTAAAACCCAGCCCCTTCCCTCTGGTGGTGGGGGCAGGAATTCCACTAACCAACATATTGTACAAGTATCTTCCTCGAGTGTGTAGGCTTTGAGTAGTGATGCTGTCCAAAACACAAGAGAAGGATATTTCAGGCTGAATATGCAACAGAAAATCTCTTATGTTTTGTCCTAACTTGACAAATCGCTTCTTTCCTCATCCTCTGCGTCCAGGGAAGAGCTGAGCAAAGGCTGTGAGTATCACACTAAACCTGTTCAATTAAATCAACACTGTGCACTATGTTTAAATGTGAGTCTTGGACTGGTTCTTAGAAACAGCATTTATCTCCCTCACATTCTCAGAACAACTTGATAACAAATCTCACAGGCAAAAAGATGTGCTCCTTAAATGAGCTTTACCAGCAACCTTTCTGCTTCCCACTGCTGCTGGGGGACAGACTTCCTGTCCTCACGAGTGAGATGGGTGAAGTGGCATCAAACATACTTTTCTATGCAATATTCATGATTATGTAGAGATTCGTTCATAAAAGGTATTACAAGAATAAATAATCACAGTCCTCCTTCTCACCTGGCTCTGAAAAGACAAGGCGCTGTGCGTCAGGTTTTTTCTTACACACACTAAAGACATTTTTCCTTCTCTTATCTCTCCCATTTTGATTTAGAAAACACTAGGAGTTATTTTTAACTGCTAACGCTAAGTGAATGTTTTAGCAGCTTTGTGTTTCCAGGACAATGCATGGGGTTTGGCCGTGTCTGACTGAACTGCTCCATGCATTGCCCCTCCAACCGCTGCCTCCCACGAGGCTCCTGCCGAGTTCTGCAGGTGCTGCTGAGCGCTGGGTGTGCAGATCACGGTGTTGCCTAGGAGTTACTGAAGGAGCAACAAGGAGATAATGGAGTCGTACAAGTGCTTTTGGAAATAAAATGGCCCCACAGAATATTATCATTGGTGAGACTGCGATAGTGAGAAAGAACAAGCTCGGCTATCAAGGCTGCAGAAAACACACGATGAAGAAACACTGCCTTTTTGTCCTTGAACGTTAAGCACACGCATGGGTAAAGGATGGAGGGACAACAAACGCAAAGCTCCTGCTGTGACTTCTACTTTCATTTTGAGAAGAAACTTCAGTAATGACTCCAGAAGAAATGAGTCCTCTTTTCTCCCATCGCTCTGCCCAGAGCTCTCAGCCTCCAGCCTGGTGGAGACTTTCTGGTGGAAAAACAGCCCCTGGAGCCGAGGAGGCAGAGGAGAGGAAGGTGCTGACATGGAGAGAGACAAAACCACTCAGAGAGGTACAGAAAAGGCAGAGAGCTCAGAGCAACTCCATGCCTGTGTTACCTGAGCATGGGTCGCTGCCCCATGCCAACTGCATTTCCTTTGGGCTCCCACAGAAGAAGGCCCAGTCCCCACTCACTGACTATAACTCCAGCACCGATACTCCAAATTTCCAAGAGACCCTGTATTTTTCACAGACTAGTGGAGCACATGAACATCCCAGTGAACAGCACGTGTCTGCGCATGGAAACCACTTTGTACACACCTGGTTTTGAGAAAGGTTGTTCCATCCATAGCTGTAAGTAGATAATGCCATTTTTAATGGCCTATGCAGTTCCTACCACCACTTCTCCTTTCTTCCCCTCTTCTTGCCAACACTCAATAACTACATATTATTTCCTAATAGACTAAATTTTAACACCCACAGCATGGGAAGCATAATAATTATTTGATGCGTGGATATTTTATCACATATGTTCCTACAGCTCTTAAAGAACAACATATACTACTTAACTCCTTAGTGAAGCACGTGCAAATGCACTTGGCTTATGCTGTCATTGATTTCACTAAAATTCAGGAATTAATCTGGGCTACATAAGAGATGTACAGCAAACAAGGCCAATCCCCTGTTTTAGGGAGCTTTTAGGACAAGAAAATGGAAATTCAGAGAAGATGCTGGTATCATCCTGTCCATGGTTAAGCCAGGATGATGACCAGCTGGGTTACACTCTCCAGCTTTGAATGTCCTACAAGACTATTTTTTGTCGTTAAATCAGCTAAGTGCAAAAAAAACTTACAAAGACTTGGGAAAGGCCAAAGAAATGGAGTTGTTTAATCTAGAAAGGACATAAATAAAAGGGAATGTGCTATTGGTATTCCAGTATGTGAAAGCTGCTTCTCTTCCAAGGAGGGTGGTGATCAATTATTCTCCATTTTCATTGTGGCTTGGCTTAGTTTACCACAAGGGAGAATAGGATTAGATACTTGGAAAAAAACCAACCCTTCCTAGCGCTAAGAGTAGTTAAACACTACAACAGACAAAACAGGGAACTCTTGGGACAGCATTCCTTGGAGGTTTTAAAAAATAAGGTTAACCAAACATCCATCAGTGATGATCTGAGTGCAGTTAATCCGGCAAAGGGAACAGCTCGCTCCTGGGGTCCTCCCCTGCTCTGGGTGTGGGGATGTCTAAGAGAAAGGTGCCGGATGGAGGAGACGATGGGGATGGGAGCAGGGGGATCAGCACGGACGGGAGGGTGGCACGGAAGAAGCACAGAGGGGGACAGAGAGCGAGGAGCAGTAACACAGCTGACAGCATCCGGATTGCCTTGCACAACTCTTAAGGAAATGGATGCATCTAGGGCATTTGCACTTATTTGTCTAAATATCATCTTGTTTTACCCTACAGCTTCTGATTTCCTTTTCTTACCCTAGCTGAGATTAATCAAGCGCTTCTGAATAACGCTCTGCAGTCTGTTCACGTAACGCGTACTAAGGATTCACAGGGAAAAGATGAAGCCAATAAAAGTAATTTTTGATGGGAGCACAGAACAAAGTTTTGACAGATGACGTAAACCCACCACAGCTCTGCTCTGCCCCGCTGTCGGAAGGTTCACGGCTGAGGCACGTGCCTGTGGGAGCATCTGTGCTCAGGGGATGTACCTGTCCCTGTCACCTGCTCGGACATTTGCTCCTGCTCTGATGTGAATCTCCCCATGTCACCATCCCACTATGATCCCACTTGCTCTAGCTGCACACGAAAGAAAAAAATCTCAGTTGTAACCATCATAAGGAAACCACGGCTGAAGTTTTATTTGGAAACCTGAAGATGTGAAGCTGGGATGTGGCTTCCACAATGCACCTACCCCCAAATTACTGCAGTGGATATCACTGTCTGCAGAAAGGACTGCACCTAGAAATCAGGCTGTTCAATAAATCTTACTATTAAGTTGACTGCTCCTTGTCCTTAGCACTGCTTTCTCCTCCTGCTCTCTAGCTTTAATAAATCACTTTTTTTCTGCCAGAAGCACCCCAGACCGTAGCTATGTGTGCCAGGCTCTGCCTTCGCACACTGTGGTCGCGTGAGACCCTGTCAGAGTCCAACCCTCTCGCGATGCTGCAGAGGAAACACAACATTAACCAAAGGAGGGCGATCTCCCTGGGCAATCCATGGCCACTGCAAAAAGGCACTGGAGTTAAAAGCTCTTCAATGGCTTAAGCAGCACCAAGCACACGAGGAGGAAACTTTCCCCTCTATCAAAGGATAGTGGAGAAGACTGGGCCTGGTGCGTGTCCCAGGTACGTTGCTGCTCTCAGCTCTGCGTGCAGACATCTCCCTGCTTTCAGAAACTCCTCTGATCTAGTTCTTAGTGGGTGGCATGCAAAGATGGACAGGGAGGTCTTAAGCAAAGGCTATGATTTTAGGATGGCACATTTTTTTCAAGTTCTGTGGTTTACGCTATGCTAGGTCACACTCCATTTCTCATGCGTAAAACAAATCAACTGTAAAACACCAGTGGAGAAAGAGCCATTTCCAGCCATGAGTCATTAGATCCCTCTTACAGCTGACAATATAAAAGATGCCAACCACAGAATCATCTGTTACAAGTTTCTCATTGCACACCCATGTTATTGGTCCTCCTGGCTCCCAAACCCTGCATATTCCAATGGGAAAGTCCTCTCTAAATGCCTTGAGGAGGAATTGCACACTCTGAGTACGTAGATGCAGCCAGGACTTCCAAGCACAAGTCCCGAGGCTGGCAGGGCTTGGCTGTGGGCCTGCAGCTGAAACACAATTCCTCCCCCTGTCCTTCCCCAGCTCTGTAACGGGATCACATTTGCTTATTTTACAGGGCATCCGGGAGCTGTAAATCAGTAATCTGTGACAAACATATTGAGAGCCTTTGATGGTGGAACTCCAGCAGCTCCAAGCCCTGTAAGAGCAGCTCAGCACTACACATGTTGTGGGATCCGGGGCTGACAGAGGCTCTGCAGGCAGCAGATGCAGCACGGCCCAGATCCCTTGTTCCTCCTGTGAGGCCAAGGGTGGCCTGAGTCACACGCGATGGTGGCTCTTCCGCTGGGGACTCATGCCATCCCCACCACAGCTCACACCGATCATCCCAGTAGAGGTTTGCTGAGGTTATTTTCCTCTTGCATGGAGCACAAGTGACCACACCATGTTGTGTGGGGGGTTTCTCCCCTCACTCCTCCCTACCTGAGATAGTGACTTGGAGCAAGGAGTGTCACGGGTGAAGCAACCGCCCTTGCAAGCACACGTGGGGCTGGCAGGCCGGGAGTGCTGCACTGTGCAAAGCCAGGGCTTACCTGAACAATGAATAATTGAATGATAACACAGACACAGCGAGGCAGCAGTGTGCTCAGTATAAAAGCAGCGGCTCCTGCAGGCTGGTTCTGCCCAGAAGACGCTGTGTTCTCCAGGTACCAAAGGAGAGCGAGGATCCAGGGATGAGGCTGAAGAGAGAGCAGGTTAGGGACAAGCCCTATGACTTGGTGAAAAGCTGATGTTCAGTTGATGAATAGTGAAGAGCTGAGACTGAAATCGGGAAAAGACTAAACCAGGGTCCATGATAACTGCAAGCAAACACCAACCCGCGGCTTGGAAAAGGCTGAGTTGTCTTTGCACCAGGGTGCAAGGTTACCCTTGACCTAGGCAGTGAGTGCAGAGCAGAACGGAAGAAGCAGAGGGAGAGAGCAGAGTTCTTCCATTTACTCCTGAAATTTGTCCTGATTTTCCTGCCTGCCCGCTCTTGATCTTCACTCTGCCCAGTCTGCCGTGAGCAATGAGAGCATGGCACGCTGCCACTTTGCCATGTCTTTGGGTATCTTTAGTCATAAGGGCTTTCAACATTCTTTGGCTTTTTAAAAAAAGATTTAGAGCCTACATTTTTAAAACCTAATTTACCTTAAAGTGACCCTTTGAAGTAAGCAGCCCAGCTTGCTTTTCATGAACACCAAGGACACAATTTTCCATAGCAATCATTCATTTAACTTAACTTGACTGCGGGCTGGTTTTTAAAACAAGACAGTTACGCACCGCTCTCATCGACCACCCTGGACCAAAACTGGGCCCCTCTTCTGTCCAAAGGAGACCATCCAAATGGGATGCATCACTCCTGAACTTGGAGGAGGTGATCCTTGAACACTGACCAACTTTTTTGGGCCCCTCTTTCCCCCAGGGCTTTATCCCATGGCTCTCTACTGAGAGGAGCCCTGAAAAGGCCAAAGTCTGCTCTCCTGAAGCCCAGGGCAGTGATCTTGCTGTGCATCCTCCCTGAGCTCTGCCGCTTCATGGTCACTGCATGGTGACAGGGCAAGGCCACCCTTGAGCTTCACCTTCCCCACCAGCCCCTCTTTAGTGGGGAGAACAAAGCCCAGCACCTCTCCTCGGTGCCTCCTCTGTCGCTTGGAGGGGAAGTGATGATCCACACATCCAGGAACCTCCTGGATCGCCTCTGCCCTGCCATGCTGCTAAGTTTGCTAAACTGTTTGTTTGCGTTTCCCCAGGGGCCGCCATGGGATGAAAGGAGCCGAAATCACTGCGATATCGCTTTACGTAACTCCTCCGTGCACAAGGACAGCTGTGCTGGGGAGGCCGCCAGATTCCTGCCAAATTATTCAGCAGTGTCTGCCTCCTGAGTTTGGAAAGAGCCGTTTGATCCATCCGTGCCAGCGCCACAGAGCTGCAGTGTGGGATCCGAGGGGGGAGGACATCTATGTGGAAATGCTGTTTTTGTTGGGCGTATTTAGTGGAGTATCAGTGGCATTCTGATGCCTTGCTCCACCCCAAGCCTGGTCACATTGGCTGTGAAGCAGCGAGGCGAGGGCGAGAGCACTTCCAAAGCATTAGTAACAGGAAGGGATGGGAAACCCTGCTGCAGAAACGTCATTCGGCCGCTCTGCTCTCTCCACTTTGCTCCCAGGGGCTTAAAGCTGTGCTGCAGAAAGGCCATAGCAGGAGGGGGTTGGATTTTCGGCTCTTGAGGTTTCACGTGTGGGCCCAATTTATACCCACTGCAATTACAGGAGTGATAAATTAGGCACAGAGTACATTGTACAGCATCTTGCATAACTCTATGGCCGTATGAGTGGGCTAAACCTGTTCCCTGTCCAGAGAACAAAACACAGATGGTGAAGGACTCGAAATTCCACCCTTTCTGGATTTTACCGCTGAATTAGGAGCTCACAAGCTAAATCCTCCTCCTGCTCCCCTTCAGCTGCCTTCTCTGGCTGCCCCTGGTGCTTTGCTCCTGCCCCTCCTGTGCTCCAGCGACATCCCTGGTGCCTGCGCTCAACCTCTCTGCCATCACACACCGTGCAGTGAACTTTCCTTTCTTCAAATGCCAGATCTGAAAGCTAAAGCACTTCCTTCCTGTCTTTAATATCAGTCCTGTCAATTGCTGGGATCTTCGTGTTCAGCCGCCTGCTAGCCACGAATCAAACTCCCTTGCCATGCTCTACCAATGCCTGCCCTGAAACACGGCATTGCATGGGGACCTGCGTTACTGGGAGGGAAGAAGAAGGGGTGGAGGTGCTGTGAAAGCCAAACAGTGTTCCTTGGGGGTCAAAAACCCACTTGAAGTCATCAGAATGGCCCCAGCACTGCTCTGTGTTTGCAAACAAGATTTTCAGCGAGCCCTGCGAGAGCTCTTGAGCCTGCAATAAAAAAAGCAAGGCTGTTGTTTTGGTGCAGAGATTACCTCGATGTTTTTAACCAAAGCGATGTGGGAACCAGACCTTCATACACTAAAAGGGCTCCAAAATGTCTCTTTTATCTCCTCATTTGGAAACTCAAACTGCAATGGAGTTTGACAGCATTATTTTATTTAACCTCTCTCCTGGAGCACAGTTATTTCGGGCTGGCTGTCTGGCTATTGCTATTAAACCGGTCTCATTTTGCTCCTCATCCAACCTGCTTTGCTCCAGGAGCTCAAGGGAAGACAGCAACAGCAATAAACCCCAAGCTGGAGCTTGCATTGCCTCTTGATTACAAGAGACACATAAAAAGTGCAAATGAAAACCAAATGTGCTTCGTGCAGTCACTGATCTTTCTGCGCTGTCAAGAAACACTAAACACGGAGCCCCATCAAGGACTGCTCAACTACTGGGGAAAGAAAAGCGTAATTTGGTGCAGAAACCCTGTTAACCCTTCATACTTCGTTCTGTCCTGTCCAGCCTAATGCCACAGCACTCGCGGGCCAGTTGGAGAAATCCAAACCATTACCCAGAATGGGAAAAAGGAGATCCTCAACCATTACATGATAAGCACCTCGAGCATCCCCCAACGTAACGAGCTACGATCATAATTAATGCTGTGTGTCACGGTCCTGGATGTTAAGTACCGTGATTTGCAAATTTAAAGCATCTCTGTGTCAAACTCTCTCAACTTCAGAATGATACAAAAAGCAGACACTGTGCCTTTAAGGCAACGTCTTTTAATGCTATGATCATCAAGGATTGACTTCATTTCTTGGTAATTACACTTAGCAGACTGGAATATGGCTCTTCTTCTCCAGTTATAGACATATGGTGAGTAAAGCTGAGGCCAGTGCTTGCTTCCTACACAGCTTATTCCCTTCTTCCTTTCCAAAAGGCATTTCTGCATCAGAGTAACCACCCGCCAGCCTCTTCTGCAGAAAGCCCCGCTCTGTCCTCGAGCCTACTGCAATGGCCCAGCCACTGGCTCAGGAGGCACAGGCGGAAAACTCCTAAGGACAGTTTGACGTTAATCCGATGGCTGAAAGTCACCCAGCTTTGAGAAGAGAATCTACATCAGGAGCTCTGCCAGCAGCTCCTGATCAGGAACCGCAGACATCCACGCCAACCCAGTGCTCCTCTCTGCACACAGGTTCTGGAAATGTCCTGCAGCACCAGCCTACATCCACATACTCAGTTGACTGAATACTGAACCCTCTCACTTTCTAGCACCAGAAAATAACCCAGTGGTGATATCAGGCAGTGACCAGTGCTGTCTCTGGTGGCAGAATCTGAGCCAAAGAGACTTACTTGTCAAGCCCAGAAAACAATTTCATTAGTGAAAATTTCCTCACACAAGTTGCTTTGCAAGCTGGTTGCCAGAAAGGAAAGCTGGCGGACACAGCGTCAGCTTCTCCACCTCCTGCTACCGCTCGTATTCATGCAGCCCTTGTAAACCTTAGTGCAAGTTTCCTGCTTGGAAGAAGACTTAAACATACCCACACTGGTGGAGAAAACATCTGTCAAGTGCATTCGAATGCAGCCCTTTCTCAATACTCATTTTCCCAAACCCGGTATCTGTCTGAAGTCCGGTCAGTTATCCAAGACGTGGTGGTCATGGAAATTTGGGATTTCTCTGTCAAGGCATGGGAACTGACACTGGCAGCCAGGGAAGGGGCTGAGCTCTGCCCCTGGATCCCACCAGTGCCACCACTCCTTTCCCAACAGATGAACTGTATCAGTGACTGTTCATTACAGTCACATTAATACAGCCATACAGTTCAATATAGTGATATTAATGACCTCACCAATATCTGCTGCTTTGCACACAAACAAACCATCACTCAGGCAGTCACCCAGCTGCCCGTTTGCAGAGACAGACCCTTGGCTTGGCTCACTTCAAAAAAGCCCTTGGAAAAATCCTTTGAGATGCAACAGGTGGGAAAACACCAAGGATATTCACGTTCAAAGAGCAGCTTCCAGTCCCTCTCAACCACCTGCAGAGCCGCACATCACCATGATGAGAAAGGTGAGCAATAGAGTACAAGGGGGTGATTCCAACTTGCAGACATCTGTGGACACCCACGGTTTCAAAAGGCCAGGCAGATGCTGAAACCTTGCTCAAAATGTTTGGGAACAACTAATAGAGTGAGTACTGATCAGCAAGCTCCTGTTTGTCCGATGGCTGGCCCGGTGTTACTGATCTCCTGCAGGCATTAACACAGGGAACACCTCGGGGATATGTCCAGAAGAATCACCCTGAGAGGTTTCCTCCCTCACAGGAATGTCTTGGCCAGATGTTCAACCAAAAAAGGCTGTTCCACAACCTTGAAACATTTTCAGACATCAACAGGAGATGGCAAAGCTGCTGGAAAAGTAGGTCATGTTCAAAGCAGAAGGGGTTTGTTAGGGAATATGTTCACTGCTGCAGAAAGCAGATAGCTGGATACTGAAATACCACCATAGCCAACAGCCCTGATCCCTTAGGCACAGGCAACAACGGACAGAGCAGAAGGAAACAGAAATCTGGGAATTCTTGGTAGTGTGTTTTCCTGTGCAGGCCTCTCTTGTGCAGCACTGCCACACACACACTGCAGAACACCCTCTGCGTACAGAGAGGACAGTGTCACACCAGCGCTGTTTGCACACTGACACAACCCTCCGAGCCCCTGCAGACCTCCGTGAGTTGCTGAACGTCCTCTGGTCACACCGATGACCATGGAAATCCCAGCTCTGATCTTCCCAGGCATTAAAGGAATGCTCGATACCTCACAAGCCAAACTGGTTGCTGCCCTATGCATCGGAAATTCAGGGTCACAGTCAAAGTGTAGGAGGTCAAGATTAAAAATTAAACCCAGCTGAGTACTTCCAGACTCATTTTGACAGCTCTCTGAACATCTGACTTGGTTGCTGTTGCTCTGTGGTGGGCTTTTATTATTTTTCAGAGGCAAGAAAAAAGTAAAAGACTCAGCAACGAGGAGGGGAAAAATAAGCACACACATTCCAGAAGGCAAAATTTCAGTCAACCATGACTCAGGAGAAGAAAGTGCCACCCACTGAACCACACAGGCTGCAGCTCTGCGCACCGGGCAGTGATGCTGCAGTGAGTCAGAAGCCACCCACACCCCCACCCACGCTGCTCCCCGTGGCGGTAGGGTGCTCCTCGGAGGGTTCACTCAACCCTTCTTTAGCACATGAGATGTGACAGGGACACAGCCCTGGTGCGTTTGGCCAGAGATGTCCCACCTGAAGCGGGTACAGGGGACTCCCTCTGCACAGTTACCCGTGTATCTGCATGAAAATGCCAATGAATGCTGGTCTGGAGGCACCCAGGACTTACGAGATCTGTCACCTCCCTTGGACCAGTTGTGGTGGTGATGAGCTGGGCTCACCTTAGCAGGATGCAGCAATACAGCTGTGATGCTGCTGCTTAACGCAGTTGCTCCAAAACTCAGTTCAACTGCTGCTATTAATGCCACAAAACATGAGCATCAGCATTCTTCACTGCCTTTCTCCACCTTCAAGATGGGTTTCATGGCAGAGATATGCCTTATGAAAACCAGCACCACAGCTCCACAAGATGAAACGTAAGGATACGTAAGGATAAAATGCACTGCACCGAGTGGCAGCACAGATACCCTGCTACAGACCAGGCTGCTGCCTGATATCTCTTCAAAAGACAGTGATTATAATTTGAATGCAGTAACAGAGTTGTCTGCCCAAGTGCCAGGCCTCACAGTTCATAAAGAAATTCGAGGGCTATCTAATCCCAGATCATATACTGCAGCCAAAACCCAAAAGTAGAAGTGAGGCAGCGAGCCAAACAAGGGGCACATGGGAAAAAGGCATGAAATGAACAAGTGGAGGCTGGATTTGCTATAAAAATCCCTCTATCACAGCATACTCACCAACCTGCAAGTCAGTATTTCTAGCGTGTGGGTTGCCCTTTCTCAGTGCTGTGTCCTCTTCTGCACGTGTAGCAAACAGCCACCTTGTCCTAAAAACCGCTTTGGACTGGCAAGCCTGTCCTTAGCCGTGCTGCTTTCTCCCTGGCCGACCTTACCTTCTTGCAGAGAACCATCTGGTGATCAAAGAGAAAGAAAACGCGCTGCTGGTTCCGTCCATAAGGCTGGTAAATCCAGGACATCTCTCCCGTGTAGATCAGCTCTGAGCTGCGATCCAAGATATCGTCTCCCTAGAGGGCACAGAGAAGGAGGTCGAGTGAACCACTGCTCCCAGCCAGGGCACTGCATCTGTTTCTCTTTGCAGGATGGGGAGGAGCAGGAATTAAACAAGATTTTGGCCCTTCTGCAGCTCTCAAGGCTGCCCCATCTGAATTCAGACCAGAAAATGGAGATAGGGGATCATGCTGAAGGACGGGAAAGAAATGAAGTGAGCGTGGACACTCGCAGTGTGGTCATAATGGTTCACGTTGCAACGAGGGAGGACACAGCAGAACTGCAGCTCCAGACACTGTCCCCATCCCCCCCTCTCCACGGACCCCAGACCCTGGATCTCGCTGCAGGTATCAGTGGCATCCCGAGAGCAGAGCTCCTCTGCATTCAGGGCAGCAAATTCCCTGGCACCTCCTTCCTTTAAAACAGCATCCCAAAGCAATTCCCTTCCTGAAATCTCCCACCAAAGCCATCTATGCTGGGATATCAACTCCCTACCTGTAAGGCTGCCAAAACTTCCCCCTCCAGATCGAAGCATCTCTTCCCACTCATCCAGGCAATTACAGTCCCTTCTCCCATAGCTCGTTAGAGCTCCCCAGCTCCAAAAACCTGTCAGGACCACGCCAGCCCCCCCATTTGGCAAGGTCTCCCTGCCCTCACCCTTCCTCTGCCTCCAGCTAATGCTTGTTTTCCTCTCCCATTTTTTGTAAGGATTCATAAGCAGATGGTCTTGAAAACACAGCGCTGGCTCTCCCACTCTCCGAGAGAACAAATGCAGTCACCCTCCGCTAATTGGGATGAGCTGGACTTTTTAAAAAGTTAATTAAAATCTATTTATTAAAAATGGGTGAATTCACCACCACCTGCCCTGTGGGCATCTCGGTGTCCCTCTCACTCTGCAATGCCACAGAAGGCATCAGGATGATTTAAACTAAAAGGTAAGGAGCGGGATTGAAGAGAGAGCGAGAGAAAAGCTTTTATTTCCTTCTCAGCTCTGAAACCAGTGCAGTTCTGGCTCTGATACCAAACTAGAACTGAATTCTGGGACAAGACCATCACAAAATCTCAGCAGACAGCTTGTAAAGGTTCAGCCAGCTACAGGGGGCATCCAGACAGCCCTGCTTTTCTGGTACTGCTTATACTTGTAGGTGCCAAAGCAACCAAGAGTCACCCTCACTCCTAATTTCTCGGTGAGGATTTCAGACTGCTGTTCAGGTAAATGTGTAATTAACCTCTCTGCATTGATTGTGAGCAACTGCCTGAGTCCCTGGGCCCTGTGACAACAGCAACTTCATTAAGTCGCTGCATCATCATGCTGCAGCACAGCCTTTCAAATCGCCTTAGCAAGGTATTTATCCACCTCTTTATCTCGCTTCTGCGGCTGCGGTATCTGAAGGCCTAATTAGGGATAAATTCCCGGGGACGCAGAGGTCGCTTGCAGAAGAGATGGGCTCTGCATCTTGCAGCGTCTCAGGAGCATGGTGACAGGGTCCCAGTTCAGCTCCTGGCCAGAAACTGAGGACAGCTCAGGTAAACACAAGCCCTTGCACAAGAAGTCTTTGTAAAAAAACCATCATTTCCAGAAATGGTGGGCTTTCCTGGCTAAACATGAGCTTATACACAGAATATTCAGCGAGCCTATGGACAGGAGCTTTTACGAGAGGGGGCGAGCCCAGAAAAGGCTGGCTGCTAAAAATAGGAAGGCAGTTTTGTCTTTTACTCCTGTGGTAGCTTCAAGCCTGAGGACATGCAGAGGACTCTGTAAACACTTCTACTTGATTAGCTGAGTCCAAACTGCGTGGTCCCTGCAAGCAATATAAACCAACAAAATCCAGATCTGAAATGATGGAATTTATATTGCATTGTTTGTGTTGGGAAAACAGTTTATACATGCAGTCTATAGGCTAGAAATAGATCGTTTCCAGTGCTGGGTTAACCAGTATGAAAATAGATATTGCAAACAGTTTCAGACTAGCAGATGGCTGGCCAGCCCCCAGTCCCTAGGAGCAGCATCTCCATGGCCCTGCTGGTTCCTCAAGCCCCGGCTGCTGCAGCCACGAACCAGTGCGGAGGCACTGCCAGAGAAACAGCCAAGAGAAGCCTGGATGCCCTCCTGAGTCCTCTTCCAACCTGAATTACCCGGTAAGCCTATAATAAAAACCTCAGCCCTCTCCAGCCTGCATCAAGGGTTTGCACTGTGCATCCTGCTGCACATGAAGGGCAGGAAAAAGCAAGCTGGCTCCTTCCTGCAGTCCCAGGCAGAGCCCAGTTACTCAGTGGGCAGTAATGGGAGCAGGAGGTCACTCAGATCTAGGCTGGACGTGTGCTTCATGCTCCCTCAAGCTTGCAGTGCTGCCATGACACATCAAGTCCTAAGGCTGCTGCAGCAAAGGGTCAGTGCTTGTCCTGCTGCTGCTATGGAAAGATGTCGGTCACCAGCTCCCCAGTTATGCTATGGGTGACACCACTTTCTGTCATGAGCAACTGGGAGGAACCAAAGGGTTTTCACTCATGCGATGAAAGAAAAGCTGTTGGGAGCACCAACATAACACCATCCCTGGCGGTGTTCAAAAAACGTGTGGATGTGGCACTAGGGGAGATGGTTTAGTGGGCATGGTGGGCTGGGTTTATGGTTGGACTTGATGATCTTAGGGGGCTTTTCCAACCTCGATGATACGATGATTTTCTAACACAGATGGGCACGGCACTGCGAGCTGCAGCACATTACAGCTCCTCCTGCCCATGAGCAACCCCTGGGCAGACGCTGCCTCGGGCTCAGAAACGCTCATCAGGATCTGCGCCCCTGTGCCCACCTCCCGACACAGCTCCTGGCCACTGAACGAGTAAACACGCAGCGAGCAGGGCTCTCCTCTGCCTGACACTGCTGTTCTTTAATTAGAGACTGACAGCCTGATTAGCACTCTGGGCTACAGAGAGATCAGAAAAAGGAAAGCCAGAGATATGTTGTCCTTTTTATCAGCCTCGTTTTTCGATACCTTCTGTTGCTGGGAAATTAAAAAAAAAAAAAAAGGGGAAAAAAAAAAAAGAAGGATCTGTTTCAGTCCCTGATGCGATATTTTCCCCAGGAGGATTTCTCATCAGGCTGTCCTCACTTGGTGGTTGCATGCATCTTTGTTTTCCAAGTCGTTCTTGGATTCAATAACGTAACATTACACTGAGGCCAACCATTCTATATTACATAACTAAGGGCACAGAGTCTTGATTTAAAGGCCTCGTAACTAACAAGAATGGGAAGAAATTTAAAAGGACAGTGTTCATTGTATTTCTCAATTATATATATTTTTTCCCTTGCTGTAAATGTAATACTCTTGAAACCTGCCAAAGTGGCAACCCATGGGAATATTTGGTAGAAATATCTAAGTATCTACAAAACCCAAAGTAATCTGTTAAATAGCAAGTTAAAACTAATCCAGGCTGATAAGCAAGGCTCCCTCCTGTGCCAAATAACCTGCCACTGGCTCAGGGACCTCCATCGATCCCCTCCCAGGGAACGGGTGCCGCCTTGCCTCCCTCCTCTGAGAAAACCCTGAAAGGAAGGAGAGGGTAAGTGGCTTGGCAGCATTTGTGTGTCTGCAAACACAGCACTGCCCAGCCCGGGGCCTGCAAGGATGTAGAAATGTTGATGGGCGTTGTGGAAATAACCTCTTCCTAGTACTGCTGTGTGCGTAGAGAGCTGTATATTCCCCACTAACCTTTGAGAGCTGTAACTCCCCTGTGGGGGGCAAGAGCACAAGAAGGGACCATAGAGGCTGCCTAGGATGGGCTCTGTTGGCTGTTTGAAGTCTGATCCGGAGGAGACTTTCCAGGCTGCCCTGAACCCGCGCCAGCCAACTTTGTGTGCCGGTTTCCCCTGCCTGCCTTTAAATGTCACTGTTTTGATCTGAGGGTGTTTCACTCCAAGCAAGGGGATGACGCTGAGCGGAGGGAACTAGAGGTTGAACATCAGGAAACACTTCATAACAAGGAGAGCTCTCAGGCATTGAAAGGTCTCGGCGGGAGGTGGTGGAAGCCCTACATTCTGCGCCATTAACAACGGAAAGGACAAAAGGCACTGGAGAATTCGGTGTAGGCAGGGGCAGCACCTCTCCAGGTCTGTTTATATACTGGAAATTCAGGTTACAAAACAAAGATGTGAGTCATACATGGCAGCAGTTCAACCTAGGCTTTTCAGTCAAGACCACGCTCCTAGGAATGATACATGAATGCATTTCAAAGTGACTGGGATTATTGCTAATTTACAGAAGTCAGTGAGATCAGGACCTTCCCTTAAGATTCTGTTCTGTCATTTCTTGTACAAAGCTGCCAAAAATTCCCTAAGGCTTCACACTTTGGTGGCCACTGCACCATCATCAACTGCCACTGGAGTCAGGCCACCCTTCCCTGGTCCCATTCGCAGTTTAAACCATCAGACAGACCCTGGTTATGGGACTCCTTGGAGAAAAAGTATTCGGCCTTGGTTAACTGAAGGACATCACATTTTTTAAATGCTGAGCCTGAAATTCACCTTCACAGAGCCACGCAGAAAATCTTGAGGGATAAAGACGATTCCTGAAACACACAGGCACGACTCCATGCGATTCAGTAAAATTAGCTAGGACATCTCCCCTACTTTTTCTATTTGCTTTAGGCCCAGCAGTATGGACATATTCCCAATAACACCCTCTCCTTGCAGGAAAATATGTGCATATGCTTTGTATACAGGGGCGCTTCAAATATTCTCTCACTAAATATTTTTTGTGTCGTTTAGATTTTTTCTTCTTCTTTAAACACCTCTTCCCAACATCTCATCACAAAACACAGGTAAGTTTAGAAATGAAAATGCAATTTCAAATCGGAGACTCAACATCTTTAGTCGAGAGATGCTGAGGAAAAGCAGACATTTCTCCAGGTCTAAGATTTCAACGTGCCTAAACACAACCTTGGTTGCTGCTGAAATAATTCACCACATGCAACATAGGGTGGGAAGTAGGGATTATTCCTGCCTTGTGCCCTGGCCAGATTTCTGGTGAAAAAAGACTGGACTGGTATTTTTTTCTTCCCGTTCCTGCTTTCTTGTACTTGGTGGGTAAGAAATCAACTCCGGTGGTCTATGTCCGGGAAGACACGTCCTGTAGATCAAGATCTGCTGAGTGGGGTTTCTGGAGGTTGGCAGCTTGGGTCTGCAATGTCTAAAGAGAGATCCAGGACAGATCGAAGCGGCTGGCATTGCTTCTGACTTCTCCCACTCTCTTCCTGCATTATATTATAGTTAACTTCTGAGTATTCTGGGGTTCTGTGCATCCTTCTGCCCACTGCAAGGACATGTGTGAAATGGGGGCTGGATCTGATGGTTCAGAAGTTACTTTAGAGGAGAGAACCAAGCAGTGGAGCCCTCTGCTGGACCCAGCCCTCACCCTCTGGTGTTCTCATCACAACTCTATGACCCTTCTTGATCCAAAACACAGAACAAAAATGGCAAAAGGGTGTTCTCCTCTGAATAGGGGCAGCAGCTCTATTCCCATCAGATCTCTGAGCCATAGCAACAGCAGGCTTTGCTATATTATGAGAAGCCGAGGGATGCTGCTGCAATATTGCGCTTAAACTTTGGAATAGTTTAAAAAAGCCTGGAAGAATGATTTGGCAAGTTCCTGAGGATAAGATGGAGATAAAGA